>NC_092239.1:34593992-34828992 GCF_036320965.1 Panulirus ornatus | reverse complement strand
GAAAAAGATTGAAGATATTTATCGAAACCTGCTCAGGTGTCTGTATACCTGACTTCTTAAAGGTAATCAAAAGGAGTTATAAGAAAATGGGATGATGCTGGAGAGAGCTCTACACCTGGTTCGCGGGATGGAAGGCGCAACGTAACGGTCAATCCTCGTCTGGTTGGTCTCCACAAGTTAACTATGGGAAGCTAGACTGGGTTATTCCATCACTGATGTCAAATTACTTCCTTTGGTATGCCCTGGGAATGTCCAATGCCAACAGGCAGCGCCAAAATGCCAAGGAGAATCGTATATGCCGCGTGACGTTATTCTATCCCTGGCCCCACTGGTCGTAACAAGTTTGATAACAGCCTTAAGCCCTCGTCCGAGGAGTCCCTGTGTGCGACGTAACGCGTCACGTGACGCCTTTATACACTGCATGAATACCATGTATACAAGGAGGAGCCCACCGTACGGCCAGGCGTTATCCTGCGTGACGCGAGGGGCCCAAAGTATGCCACGTACCACGGTGTATGCCACGTGACGCCCCGTAACACTACGTAATACGCTGTGTATCACATGGGGGAAATTTGAACCACGTGGCAGGCGAGGGTGAGGGCGGAGGTGGCGGCGGGACGGAGGTGGGGCAGCGCCCTCTGTGCCCGGCTGGCCTAACCAGAGTCATACCACACTCTCTCAAGGACAGGCCATACCGGCGGCAGGCACGGGTGGGCTAGGCTGACTTTCCCGTAATCGCTGTCGCATGAGCTATACCCTGTGTGTCTGAAGCCGTGACCATTATGCGTCTTACGGTTCGACCTATCGCAGCGTGTGACGCTGGACTTTGTGACGCACGACGCTCCCAAGGGCCCGACACTCATCCTGTGTATGCGCCTCTTACCTTAACTCGCAAGTCTTGTGTCTAAGGGTCTTCCTCCTCCCTCCTCCTCCTGCCGGGAGTTCCACATCGCCCGCGTCTGGTGGACGACCTCAGGCCAGTACCTCAGGACTGGCGAAGCCGAGGAGGAGGGCTCTGAAGTTAATGGAGGAAGTCTCTCATGTACTGGCACTAGGGCGTGTGTGGTGGGGAGAGAGAGAGGATAGAGCAGAGAGGAAGAGGGACGGAGCCCTACCCAACCCCATCCCGAGCCATCCATCACGTTGTCACAATGACTAATACGCCCGCGAAAACTCGACCCCCTCCCCCTCACACACACACACACACACACACACACACACACACACACGGGTTCTCCACATTTCCCGGGTCTTGGTCCGAATCCGGGCACCTCGTTCGGACTAGTGAGTCGTTCCCACTAGCTCTTGGACGTCCTTCCCCGAAGATACAAGACGACCTACGAGACACAAGGCATCGAAAAGAGAGGGAGAGAAAAAAAGATAAAATTGAGAAGGCGTATCAAACTGGCGCCACTCGCTCAAGACACTCCCTATCTGTACAAATGGTACTGTCTTGTTCAGCCTACCCCTATTATTAAACTCTCCCAATTACCTTCCGTCACCTATTTTCAATTAGATATTCTCTATATGAAAAAAATAGCTTTCTATAGAGCTATAAGGAGATGGAGAGTTGCCTACGGTTGAACTTGTGTACATGTGTACATCTTTGCACTCTACAATAATCTACTGTTTCTTCCATTCACCTTCTCCGTCCAGCCTCTTCTTCACCTCCTCCTAAGCATCCAGCCTGAGGACAGATGCCTTGGAATATGTTTATCACACACTAGAATGCAATACTGGCCTCATTTATATAACACACACATCATATGGAAATCGGGGTCAGAACATTTGGTGTGTGTGCATGTTTTAGGTGCAGTTCAAGTGACTGGTCCATACATCCCCGTGTACTGCAGCCTGAGAGGGATCACTGGACTGACACAGTAGAAGACGTGGATGATGAATTATCAACTCGTGGTATGTTTGCTGTCTGACCTCCATTTCCGCTAAGTCAGATGGAAAGTTGTGAAAAAGAGAGAAGAGCAAGGACATGGGTACACTTGGACCAAAGGACATAACAAAATTAAAAAAAAAAAAAATTGGTTTGGAAATTACGGTACAAACAGATACAGAGCAATGTTCCCCCTCCATGTGGGGGGGGGGGGGGGAAGACACAGAGAATGGCACGACGTTATCCTTGGAAGGGGTGGACTATGTCATTGTATGAGGGGGGGGGGAGGTGTAGTACAACATGCTCTCCTGTCGCATCGGCGTCTTTAAGGGTCGTATCGTCGTGCTGTTGAGGGGGGGGGGGGGAGAACATGCTATATGAGGGGGTAGAACACATGTCATTAAATGACGGGGGGTAGAGAGTGTTCTATGAGAGAGAGAATAGGTTGTTATTTGATGGTACGAATCATTCCAAGAAATGCCTCTACCGTACTCTTCAAAGTTAGTGCGTCTCTGGGCCGATGTAAAGAGAGTGACTGAAACACCAGATGATCTTATCTCTACCTCGCGTCGGCTGTAAAAAAAAAAAAAACACAGCACAACACCCACAAAGGTCGACATGCTAGAGTCAAATTCTGGACCCAAGCCATACTGGCGTGTTTGATCACAGACACAATCGGAGAGCCGGGCTGTCACATGACAAAGGCCCGTGCCAGGCTTGGACCTGGCGAACCGAACTTCAGCAGGGTTGTCATATATGACAAACAGCTCGTGACGGACCTGGACAGGGATATCCTAACTTCAACCCTATAGAATGGGACTGTCATACGACAAGGGCCCGTGCCATAGCCTAAATCCGGCGAGCATGACAACAGAAGCATCATCAACACGCGTGGTGTGTATCAAGTGTTGGCGGCGGTGAGGGAGGACAAGCAACATTATCTCCAACATAAGCACCTCTCAGGCAGACATTAACATCGCCATGACACGCGAGGCCATGTGTGGGGAGGAGGAGGAGGTGTGGCCCGTGCCGTGTAATGTGTCGGGGGAGAATGAGAGGGGGTCACTCTGGGGTGAGGGATGGCTGTGACTGTCATAACACTCTCTCTCTCTCTCTCTCTCTCTCTCTCTCTCTCTCTCTCTCTCTCTCTCTCTCTCATTAACAGCTCTACCCCCAACCCAATCACCCATACTTATCACCCTCCTCTCCCATCATTACATCTTCGACTCTTCCTTCCTCCCTCCCCCACACATCATCTACCCTCTCTCAACTCCACATCCACTGTCAGCCCCGTCTATCCACCTCTCTCAGTACTTCCATCTCGTCTTCACCTCGTCCATTGGTCTCATCCCCCTAAGCACACACACACACACACACACACACACACACACACACACACACACACACATACAATCCCTCAATCACATTCGATTTCATCCCTGACCATCCGCCTCGCCTGATAGCCCAGGCCATGTCCCCCTCTTTTGCCTCCAGCCAGCAGCAGCCTCCTCCCTCAACTTCCCCTCTCACGACAAGTAATGAGGAGGAACAATTAGGCTGGAGGTGATGACCAGAGGTACCATCCTCTTGTCACCTCCTCGTCCGACCATCCACCTCATCCGCCTAACACCTATGGGGTTGGGCCGCTGGAGGTGGAGGTCATCCGTGTGAGGAAAGTACATAGTGTCCCGGTCATTAATGTGTACATTAGCCACACCCCATGAGTTCCTCCCTCACCCCGTACCCCCCCAGAGGCTAGCCTCCCCGCCTCATCCCACTCATAATCACCCCCATGTCTAATCATTCCTATGGGTTCACTGCTAACAATACGAATTACAAGAATGTCTCAGCAAATGTCCGTTGCATATCTTAGACCTTCATCTCTTAAACCCCTCTGGGAGAAACAGCTTCCCCAGTGCCGTACACACACACACACACACACACACACACCACACGCCCCTCTACCAACACCACCAGACACCCAGGTCTTTGTGTACAACGCTACAAATATGTAGACGACGTGAGTGAGTGATACAGCCGAAGAACGAAGGGGGACGAAGAACCCGTCCTTGCAGTACACCACTTACCTTTCTCAATGCATCTTCCTCTTTCTCGGCCTCTCCCTCTCAGTATATATGGCCTGTATGTATCAGAATTGTAGGCCGACTTGTATTCACTGTACCCCTGTACATGTACATATAAGTCTGTTCATATTTGCATGTCAAATTTACAAGTAAATCAGGCAATTCACAAGCCACACTGCATCAACATACGGTGAAATACTGACACAGGAATCAACTCTCTACATAGATGTAGGTTTACTGATAGACAGCTACAGAGTCAAATTAGAAGAACTGCTTTAAGACGTCTGTTAAAAGGACAGATACAGACAGTAGTAGAGGAACAGGTCCCCAGGTGTGTGTGTGTGTGTGTGTGTGTGTGTGTGTGTGTGTGTGTGTGTGTGTGTGTGTGTGTAACCAACACAGGGAGCGACGGGGGCTGAAACACGGGGTGCCACAGGGCACGTAGGGAGGGTACATGACAGTTGTGACGAGGGGTACGACATGGGGGGGAGCGAAAGGCAAGGAGGAGGTCACCTCAGGACAGTCGTAGTCCAAAGACCACACAGGCCACCGGCATCCTTCGCCAGGAACTCCTCATCTGTGTCCTGGGTAGGATAGTCTACCAGGAGGATCCAGTGGTCGAGATGGCCCTAGGGCTCCACTGCTGCCTCCTACCTTCCGTGTCTCAGGTCCGGTGTGAAGCGTATGTGGGTTACAAGTCTGTTGTGTTCTGCTGGTAATAGGGTTCAGTAGACTCAAGAGTCTGTGAATATGTGATCATGTGTCGTCCTTTACTGGCAACCTTTAGAAGACGAATGGACGACCCTTAAACACGACGGTACGACCCTTGAGCACGACAGTGCGAGTGTTGAGTGCGAAGGCCACCGGCTCTGTCGCACCTCAAAATCATCGTGAGGTCGAGCTCAAGGTCCATAACACCTTCGTGGTCAAGAGGATCAAGTACATCTCTATCTAGGGTCATACTGTCTACATGGAGTTGAAACGTCTAAACACACAATCAGATGCGGAAGCGAGGAGGCTGGGTTCTCTGGTCAAAAGTGAGGATAGAGGAGAGGGAGGAGGAGAAGAAGAGGGCGTGTGTGGCATTCAAATGGGCGAGGGTGTCGTGCGTGGAGCGTGTAGGCAGGCGTGCAGGTTCAGAAGGGAGGGAGGGAGCACAACCCAGAGAGATGAACGTGACAACGACTCCCTGGGCGAGTGTGTCGTGCAGGGGGGGTGTGGGCGGGTATGCAGGCGTGCAGGTTTCAGAAGGGAGGGAGAGAGTACTACCCAGACAGATGAACGAGACACCGACTCCTACCTTGCGTTTGTCTTCTTCAAAGGACGAGTGCTTCGCTGGTTCTCGTACCTGAGGAAGAAGGAGAGGCACGTATTACTAGGTACAGTAAGGTACGCGGTACAGGGCGGACAAGTACTAGGTACAGCAACATGTACTCAAGGACATGGTCGCGTGTACAAGGTACAGCAACATGTACTCAAGGACATGGTCGCGTGTACAAGGTACAGCAACATGTGCTCGAGGACATGGTCGCGTGACATGGGACAGAAATAGGTTTATATATATATACAAGTACCTGGTACAGTAACAAGGAGATGGCCTCGTAACAAGGTACATTGATAGGTACATCTGAACCAGTACAAAGTACAGTAATAAGTAGATGATACGGTAACATGGTACAGTAACAGAATACAAGGGTAACAGGAAATCACTTTCATTGTTCAAATGAAAAGTCTAAATGAGATAAAATCTAAAAAATAAAGTTGGCTCTAAGTTAGCAGCTACATACTATTTAGCCTATCTAAAGAGAGGTCGAAGAGCAAATCAAGAGATACAAAGAATAATGTAAAATGTATAACAATGTATTTTCAAACAATAATATGGTCTCAAACAACTTCAATGTTAAATATTTACATATACATTTATCTGAATTCATATACATGTCACTTTTAAAGACTCGAAATATATATATATATATATATATATATATATATATATATATATATATATATATATATATATATATATATATATATATATATATTCATATACATCCATATACATTGATTTCCAGAATCCCTGGGGACTGGGGTAGAAAGGATACCGCCCACGTATCTCCTGCGTGTCGTAGGAGGCGACTAAGGGAGTCGGGAGCTGGGGAGAGGGGAAGTGGGTTGAACTGGAGATCCTCCTACCCCCCCCTTCCTGTATTATCACCCTCAAAATAAAGTACGCACTGGAGAAGGAGCCAAGCGAGAGCTTTACCTCCCACGGTCGTATTCACTACCCTCCTCTTCCTCCCCACACACTCCCACAGTCTCCAGCGATTTCACCCACGCTCTCCCAGTGTCCTACACCAGCCGGAGGTGACCACTGTCCCCTCCTCCTAACCTCACAGCTTACCTATGACTCGTCCATGCACCTCCATATCGCCCACCCACGAACCCCAGAGAAACCTCTGGCAAGCCTGGGGTTCTGGAGATGAGGAGGACTTCTAGGACATGGCCTACTCCCAAATGAGGTTAACGGGTTGCTAGAGCACTGCAGGAGGTTATGAGGTTATGGGAGACCACTACATGAGGTTATGGGGTTGCAGAAGACTTACATGAGGTTATGGCGTTGATGGAGACCCCAAGATAAGCCTATGGGGCTGTAGACCTCCTACATCAGGTTAGGTTGCTGAAGACCCATACAGGAGCTTATGGGGTTGTCGAAGACCCCTAATGAGGTTATGGGGTTGCCGAAGACCCCTAATGAGGTTATGGGGTTGCCGAAGACCCCTAATGAGCTTATGGGGTTGCCGAAGACCCCTGATGAGGCTGTGGGTTTGCCGAAGACCCCTAATGAGGTTATGGGGTTGCCGAAGACCCCCCCCTAATGAGATTGTGGGGCTGCGGAAGACCCCCTACATCAGGTTAGGCTGAGGGGGAGCGGCCGGCGTGATAACTTCAGATGTCTGGACACACGTGATGGAAGATGTGGCCGCTATATATATATTGGTCGGCCACCCCTTATGGCCCTCGAGCACGCCAACGCATCCAACATACGTAGAAAATAAGCGTACGTACGCATCCTTTCCCCATGCGGAGCTACGGGCATAAATCAAAGGGCTTCCCTGTACATATCTAAACCACAGGGCCATCAGTAAACCTCCGTTACTGCTGTACAAAAAAAAAGATTCGATTACGATTCGACTTATGGAATAGACAGACGGACGGACGGAGAAGCAGCAGCAGCAGCAGCAGCAGCAGCAAAAGAAGATGCTTCAGCCAATGTGGTCGCTGGTCGAAGCCACCGTGTAGGATGAATCACGCTGCTGCAGACGGACCGTTGCCATGGGAACCGCCGCCACCTGCCCAGACAACACCTGATCTAAACATACTACAAAAAAAAACAAGCACAAGTCTGCCTCACATACACACACACACACACACACACACACACACACACACACACACACGGGTCTTGAACCATAACAGAAGAAAATAACTGAAAGAAAATATTGAGATGAATTTGTGACCTGTGTCGAATGAATTTTTTTCTCTCTGGTTCTTGTGGACTTGTGGATTCTTATCCAATTTATGTGTTTTCATTTCTAATGAAGGGTCCTCATCACAGCTGGCTGTATCAAACATACGAATCATTAGGAAGAAAACACGTCTTTGGAGTCGTTGCTTCCTCACGATGCGAAAGCCTCTCCTGCACGATGGTACGTCACTTAAGTACGACGGTACGACCCTTAAGTACGACGGTACGACCTGCATAAGTACGACGGTACGACCTATTTAAGTACGACGGTACGATCTACATAAGTACGACGGTACGTCCTACATAAGTACGACGGTACGACCTACATAAGTACGACGGTACGTCCTACATAAGTACGACGGTACGTCCTACATAAGTACGACGGCACGACCTATCTATGTACGACGGTACGACTTATTTAAGTACGGCGGTACGACCTATTTAAGTACGACGGTACGATCCTTGGGCATGACGACGAGACCCCTTGACCTAACCTAACCCCTTAAGGATCGGATCAAAGGTCACCCGCTTGACGGGGTGGCATCCAAAGCAAATCCTACTCGTCAACTCTGCTGATCTAATCTCCAAACCTGACCTTCCCGCCTGCACACAGCCCTCCCAGTGCACGGTGGCCGTTCAGACAACACTAACCCGCGTCTTCACACAAACACTCCACCGTAGACTTGATCAACGTCCCGAGTACTCGTAAATCATCTCTGTAATCATGGCTTATTAAGTGTAGTGAGAGGTTGCAGCAGGTGTGTGTGTGTGCGTGTAATGTAGCACAGCACAGCATCAACGTGTGTGTGTGTGCTGCATCACAGCATCATCATCAGCAGCAGCAGCGTGTGTGTGTGTGTGTGTGTGTGTGTGTGTGTGTGTGTGTGTGTGCTGCATCACATCATCAAGAGCAGCAGCGTGTGTGTGTGTGTGTGTGTGTGTGTGTGTGTGTGTGTGTGTGTGTGTGTGTGTGTGTGTGTGTGTGTGTGGTGCCGGGCCTGGCTGGCCGGCAACACAGCAGGGGTTGGTGCGGCTCCTCTACCCTCGTTAGAGGACGGCAGGGAGCCGACAAATTAACTTCTCGCCACTATATCACGCCCTATCAAACCCCCCAGTGGGGCCGCGTCTTTATCCTGGCTACTGAAGATGATGGGCGGCCCACCAGTGCGTACGTACGACTGTGGGGGCCGCGTACTTTGCCCACCAGTGCAGCAGTGGGGCTGCATCTTTTTCCTGTGCTACTGAAGAAGGTGGATGACCGGGTAGAGAGACGGTCCTTACAATAATCATTTCTACTCCATCAACGCGCATTCATTCTTCATCTACGGCCAAAAATCACTTTACAGTATCTTAATCGAGAGACAAAAACGTTCCGTCACCTAAGGCACGAGACCAGGAATTCGTAAAAAGAGAGGGAGGATGGATCGATAATAAAATGCTCAAAGAACCCCCCCATCCCTCACTCTCTTCTCCCATACTACCTTCCTCTATGGCTGGTCTACATCATGACTGATGGATCAACAGCGGCGTCCCCCTGGGTTCCATCCTGTCTTCTACACTATTCCTTCCTCTTCGTCAAGGATCTGAGTTCCTCCGCTTCCTTCAATTCCCTTCCGTCAGATGAAGGAAAGGGTACCATACAAAACATCTCCAGTGTAGTTTTAAAACATTAGACGAATATTTAAAGGGTACCTACAGTAAGGAGCCTAAGGGCCGGATTGAGTCGTGCGAAGACAAGGTAAACTATTACAAGTCATTCCGGGACATGGGACAGTCAGAGAAAACGGAGGAACGAGGACAGTGAACTTACTCAAGGTCTGAGAACCGATCGTGTGGGTCCTGAAAATATTAGAATAAAAAAGGCGAAGAAAACGTGCTGAGCGAGAAACGAGGTGAGAATATAAAGTGGAAATTATTTCAGCCACACTTCAGTCCCGACAGACGCACCTTTCCCTGTCATAACAGACCATATCACTCCTCGCTTACACCGTCATCCACTTCCCTACCACACCATCTACCTTCGCCCATACAATCAGCCCTCCCCTACACGATCATACCCAATCCATGACACTCATCCTCCACACTGATCATCATCCCTTAACCATTACATCATCCCTGACCCCTACACATCACTCAACACCAACTCACCACCTCCTCTGCCCCTCACACTATCACCACTTCTTTTAACTCACCCCTCCGTACCTTTCCACACAACCCTGCCACTGCGCTAACCCGTCCTCCGCCCTCGCTAGACGCACCAGCACCCAAACATAATTAATCCACGCGCTCCAGCTCATGATCTTGCGACCACTGTCAGTATTTCTGCACCCGAGGCACGTGAACCCCGGCACGAAGCTCATTATCAGCTGATAGGGAAGTTCCGGGGGCCTCCCTGACGCGGCTGGGGCAGCTGCCAACGCTGGCTCCCGCTGACAGTGTGGACATCTTAATCGCCAACGTCGAAAGCGGCACGTCAGAAGCCTCCTCTGTTTCCGCTTCCACACCTGCTAACGCCGCTTATTTTTTTCCCCCCCAATCCTGCCAGTAAGGAGAACCCAGCCACCTCCTGATGCTCCTGCTGAGGTAGTACCTCCACCTGCTTGCCTGCTACCGTATAGAAATAAGGTACGTTTGACAGCGTCTGCTGAATGCAGTACAAAGGCTAAAAGGAAAAACTTAAATTACCATCTGGAAAGAGTCGTATTTATCTTTACTATAACCAAACTCCATGACTCATGAGTATGCAGCTGCCGCACATTCAAGACTGCGCTCCATGCGAGGAGCTGGGTAAGGTGGGCTGTTCTTTGCGCCGGCGATGGTCCTCGACGACGCCGCGCTACTTTGCGTCCGCTGAAGATGTTGCAGCCCGGTCGAAAAGCGACTCCTCGCCCGCGGTGCTTCCGTTTGCAGGCGGAATCCGGTAACACCAATATTTAAGAGACTTCTGGGATTGGTGTGAATAATAAAGAAAAAAAGAAGGGGCATTTCTGGATTCAAATGTATACAAATTTACTCCATGTCGTACAGTACCACACAGCCAGCACGACACGGGACGACACTAACACGACGGTACGACCTCTGAGCACGACGACACGACCCTTGGGTATGATGGCGTTACCTCTGACCTGACCTGACCTGACCCTTAAGGGCCACACCAGGCCTTGGATACCGTACCATCCAAGACCAGCATTCTGTACCACGCAAAACAACCATCCCAGCAGCAGCAACAGCAACGTGAGGACACAGGTTCGGTTCCCACCGACATAATTACAGCCTGGAGCACACCGGCCCAGCGGCATCAATTGGAAATCAATGCGATGGCCTCGAGAATCTCCAAACTTGGGGGCGGCCTCGGCGCGATGGCCCACCCCAAGACCTCTAATGTCCCCACACACACACACCCAACACCCTCGGGAATGGCCGGGAATTCGTTTTCAATTTCCCCAAGAATAGAATCACAGATACACAAATACTTACGGACTATCGTGAAATCGCAATACGATGGGTCGTGAGAATAGTCTCCTATAATGAAATCGCTCGTACGCCTCCTTCCTATCGCTACAAATTGCTTTCTTTTTCTTTCTTTCTTGCTATTTCTTTTTTTCCCTTCGGTCCGAGATTCTATCTCCCTCTCTGCCTTGCCCTGCACGAACCACCCCTCCTCCACTAACCACGAACATGTTTCGTGGATCTACTCGTCCAGCTGGTGAAAAGGGCGTCTCTCGATGGAAAACTGACGTAGCCTTTTATACCAACCTGAACTCCGCGTACTACCAGAGGCGTTTTGTTTACAATGCAGGGCCGAGGGCCACTGGAGAAGGGAGGACGTGGGCGTGGCCTCTCCACTTCGAGTCTTACCAAGTCTTCCCCTTCTGTTGTAGAGGTGTAAGGGAAGCAAAAGGTGCCATTGTGTACACCTGCCTCCAGAAGGCAAGGACCTTCTGTCAGGGGATGGAGAGGATGTGGGCGTGGCCTCTCGACTTCGAGTCCCACCGGATTCTCCCCTTTGCTGCAAAGGTGTGAGTGTATGTGTATGCTCTCTAGCGGAAGGAAGAGTGCCCCAGGGGTCTATCCACCTTCAGAAGGTGAGGACCTCCTGTGTTTCATAAGGAAGTGCCTCTCAACACGGGCACAGGGCCTGTGACGACGGGTCGGACCACTCATTCGGTAAATTGAGTACAGGGGGACCTGCCCACTGAGCGAACGCACTCTCTCTCTCTCTCTCTCTCTCTCTCTCTCTCTCTCTCTCTCTCTCTCTCTCTCTCTCTCTCTCTCTCTCTCTCGCGGCGACGTCAAAAAAAAACTCGCGCTCGGATCGCGATCTGGCTTACAGCGAGAAACCAACCACCGGCATCAAACGTGGAGATCATACTGCTGGTGCATCGCGACAAACAGGGGTACCGCAAGGCTCAGTCCTGGGACCCAAGCTGTCCATACAAGACGAAGGACATCCGATCACTTGCAGTCGAATAGTCAATACTCTTATCATGGGCTCCCCAATTTAGTCGTTCAGACACCAAACTTCCACGCCTGTGGCGGCGGTTCGAATCACTGCCTCTGAGTATATATATATATATATATATATATATATATATATATATATATATATATATATATATATATATATACATATTACTATGATATATACACACACGTGTAAAAACCAGAACCTGCACGAGCTGTAAGTGATCCATTACTCTCATATTTCATATAAAAAACTGTGATGGACGGAGGCGTGGCGTGGGCACGATGGTGTGTGACGCTGGTGGGGGTCAAGCTAAGGCCTGGGGATTGAGGGGGAAGACCTGGACGAAAGGCAGAAGACGACAGGGAGATAGATGGAAGGGAGAGGGTTGACCCCCCTATTGCATGGAGGGAGGAGAGACGGGGGGGAGTGCTGTTAAAGAGGGGATTAAAGGAGAGGAAAGGGAGGGCTTTTAAAGGGTATATGAAGGAGGATATTGAAGGGAGATTCAATGGAGATGAGACAAGGTGAGGAGGTTGGAGACAGAGAGCAAGGGAGTGCCATCACCAGGGCAGGGGAGGAGGGAGGAGGAGAGGTTAAAGGGATAAGGAGGAGGGGAAAGGGAGAGGGAGGCAGGAGGGAGATGGGAGGGAGGCAGGAGATAAGACTGATGGCGGGAAAGGAGGCAGCTGGAGGCCGCCGTGATCACGTTACTGTACTGCCCTGCTCCTCCTCCTCCCGCCATGTTGCTGGTTAATACCCCCTGCTGACACTGGTTAATACCCCCCGCTGACACTGGTTAATATCCCCCGCTGACACTGGTTAATACCCCCCGCTGACACTGGTTAATACCCCCCGCTGACACTGGTTAATATCCCCCGCTGACACTGGTTAATACTCCTGCTGACACTGGTTAATACCCCTGGTGACACTGGTTAATACCCCTGGTGACACTGGTTAACACCATCTAATGACACTGGTTAATACCATCTACTGACACTGGTTAATACCCCTGGTGACACTGGTTAATACCATCTACTGACACTGATTAATACCCCCTACTGACACTGGTTAATACCCCATGCTGACACTGGTTAATACACCTTATTGACAATGGTTAATACCATCTACTGACACTGGTTAATACCCCCTACTGACACTGGTTAATACCCCATGCTGACACTGGTTAATACACCTTATTGACACTGGTTAATACCATCTACTGACACTGGTTAATACCCCCTACTGACACTGGTTAATACCCCATGCTTACACTGGTTAATACACCTTATTTACACTAGTTAATACCCTCTACTGACACTGTTTGATACCCCTACTGACACTGGTTAATACCCACTAATGACACTGGTTAATACCCCCTGCTGACACTGGTTAATACCCCCAGTTGGCATTGGTTAATACCTCCTGACAACACTGGGTAATACTTCTGATGGACACAGGTCCATCTATTTGTCTAAGAATACAATCTAATCATATAATCTATTCGTCTATCTATTTTCATCTCCGATTTTCTTTTTCTTTTTTCTTTGGCGGCGCAAGCTACACATCTCCTAACTCTCCCGCTTCCACCACCTTTTCCACACACACACACACACACACACACACACACACACACACATATCATTTTTTCTCCTTCTTAACCTATTCTCCTTCACCACCACCACTGTGCACCACGATTTATCGCCCCCCCCGCTAACACCCCCTCCTATTTCCTTCTTTCCTCAATTTAATGAACAATTTGCTTTTAGTACCTCTTCCTAATTTCCTGTGGCACCTTCAACACGACGAAAACAAAGAATCGACGCCACCACACGATGCACACAGTGATATACGAGAGCAAATGCGCACTCACCGCCCTTACGGCGACCGGGGTTGAGGTCGTGATTCCCGCAACGGCTTTGGTCTCTCTCTCTCTCTCTCTCTCTCTCTCTCTCTCTCTCTCTCTCTCTCTCTCTCTCTCTCTCTCTCTCTCCAGCCCTCGCCCTGCACTTCGTGTGTGTGAGATCTCCGATCTTGACCCTTCGGGTATACTGGTCACAAGGTCGCGAATTCCCTCACACCCGCGGGAGACGGGCTGACAACTCAATTGTCCGGCGGGCGTCACGGAAATGTGGCCTTTATGAAGGGAAGCGATAAGGAACAAAGTCATGTGCCCGCACGCGCCAGATTGGCCAAGAGTTGATGATACTCGCCAGCTGATAGACAGGTCAGCCCTCGGGCAAAAGTCGGCCTTACATCCCCCTCCAACAGAGGCGAATCTATCCCCTAAGCATGATCCAGACTGCACGGCCTTACGCCACCCGGCCGGAGGGTTCAATATAGCGCGCGCCCCTCGCGGGATATTAATGTTATGGGCAAGCACTCCCGACAGATAAAGATATATAATATTTCTAACGATTCCTTCTCCATGGACGGCACGCAATCCTACAGTTCCAGGGGAGGGAAACGGGCGTGGCCATTACCCTGGCAACATCCACATCAACCCCCACCAACGCTCTACGCTAGCAAGCGCCTAGCCGCTAAATGCTAACTATAGCAGTGGCAGTAGCTACAATGTAGCAACGTGTGTGTGTGTGTGTGTGTGTGTGTGTGTGTGTGTGTGTGTGTGTGTGTGATTGCTAATTGTGTGTTGAGGGGAGAGAGTTTTACACTCGTGTTGCCTCGTCTCTTAACCCTGCATATGTATCATGTCTGTGTAAACACACACACACACACACACACACATATACCAGCCTACGCCAGGTACCCCATTCACATCGACCACCTCCGAGAGGAGAGGGTGAACACTTGGGTTGTCTGTGGGCCGTCTGCCGCGCCCAGGATTCGAGCCCACGGTGGCCCAACCGTATGTACTGTCCTGGAGCAGATAACCTCGTCACAGACCATCAGGTCTTCTGTCATCTGGCTTCCCCACGTATAGACAAGTAGGAAAAGACCATGTATACAAGAGAGGTCTGCGTTAGCACTGTAAATACTTATCTATATCACTTATAAAATCACTTAAACCTGTAAAGTAAACCGTCCACTTACACATGTGAAAGTGAATAGAACGCAAATGGACTCACAAGTTGGGTAAGTCAACTCTGACTTACCCCGACTCACGGCACCCGTGGCATGCCAGTCAGTCAGTCACACAACTGACTTAATGAACCACTCCCTAAAAAAAAATATTTACCATAATAGAGGAAGAAATTGAATATAAATCACTTCAGTTCTGTACCCGCGCCATACATCACCAGCGAATCCTTTTTGGCAGCCACCACAGGAGGGCCCGCTCCACGTCCGGATGACTTGAGGAAGGGCTCGCTCCTCCTCCCAGAGCGGCCGGTAACCGGACGCCCTACGACAGGTGTCATGGGCGAGAGTCGTGCATTCGTGTGGTGGGGAGGAGGAGGAGGGAGGCGCTACGTCTCACGCATTCGTTATGACAGATGTCATGAGCACTCGAGCATTCGTTTGACAGCTGTCAAACGTGACCGGGCATTCATACATGACAGCTGTCACGGGTGTCACGCACTCGCATGACAGCATGTCATGGGTCACGCGGCGCGCGTTGCCCGCTGCCTGCATATTGTCGTCCCCCCTCCCCCCCCCCCCCCCACAAATAGCCCCGGGGGTCGTTAAGGGGTGTAACCCGTAAGCAAAGGGAAGGGGATGGGGACGCTATTACCACCACTCCGCCTTAGTGACCTAAGGCCCATAATCCCGGCGGAAGTCCCGGCCAATCACCGCTCGTTGGAGGGGGGGATGCCACGTGCCATTAAAGATTATTATTAGGGAGGGAGGAAAAAAAAAATAGGTCTTCGAACAAGGGGATGTGCTGACGATAACGGCCTCCTCAGAACCTCTACCTGTGGGATGGCCGGGGACGTCACCGCCACCAGGGAGGGAAAGGAAGAGAGCACTGCCAGGCGCTGAGCAGTGCCTGTGTGTGTGTGTGTGTGTGTGTGTGTGAGAGAGAGAGAGAGAGAGAGAGAGAGAGAGAGAGAGAGAGAGAGAGAGAGAGAGAGAGAGAGAGAGAGAGCACTCCTCCCCTTACCCCAGGGTTGCCGAAGACAGGACAGTGTGATTTCGTCGAGCTAGAGAAGGTGGTTAGGTACCAAGCTTAACCACCCCGTCACGAACGGTACGACCCCTTGAGCCACGACGGTACGACCCTTGAGCCAAGACGATACGATCCTTGAGCCACGACGGTACGATCCTTGAGCCACGACGGTACGATCCTTGAGCCACGACGGTACGATCCTTGAGCCACGACGGTACGATCCTTGAGCCACGACGGTACGATCCTTGAGCCACGACGGTACGATCCTTGAACACGACTGTAGGATCCCTGTGCACGACGGTACAGCGATACTGTCGTGCACAGGCGCCACACATTACAGGATCAGCGTAACGTAACTATACGTAACGCAAGAGCACGTAACGGCCTATGACGAACGACTATCGAGGCTGATGAAATAGAACTGTAGCACCAGGTGTCGTCCATGCGTATATACGCCTCTCTCGCACTGCCCCCAGCCACCCTACCCGGAGCCTAGGCCTAAAAGTGCCACCAACCCCCCCACGTGAGGGAAGGTCTATAAGGCAATGTGCCAAAATGGGGAGAACCAATTCCCCCTCCCATGCCCTTGCCCCTCTCGTGCCCCAAAAATCCTAACGTCCCCAGCTCCGGCGCCCATCACAGTGCCCTCTCTATCCCCGGCCTGCAGCAGACGCCGGGACATTGTTATTACGAACCCGGCACTGTAGCGCTGTGCCCGCGCGCCCAGGGCGTGGTTTGGGGAGGAGGCGCTCCAAACACAGGGAGTATAGGAGGGAGGGAAGGAGGGAGGGAGGGAGAGGGCATGTGGGCACGAGGAGGGATTCTTCCGGTGGGGGGGGGGGGAGGTAATTCCAAGCAGTGCGCGCGGAGGGGTTTTGTGTTGTTTCTGTAAATTGGCGCATTTCCTGGGGCTGGTCGGAGTCGTCCCACCCGACCCTTCCTAAACATGCCCTTCCTCCGGGCACAACACACACACACACACACACACACACACACACACACACACACACACACACCTTACGATGATCATAATTCTAACTTTATTTATCTAAGTGAACCCCATTCCCACCCACACCCACACACACACACACACGTACACATTCACTCTCAATAGACACACCGTCCATGCCACATCGTCACCTCCTAACACCAGAGAGAGAGAGAGATCCCTCGTCCCCAAGTCTCATTTCCATATCATTCTCGTCACCGACACTTCCTGCTACCAGAGATCCCTCGTCCCCGAGTTGCAGCCCAACACCACACCCACACCGAGCTCATCCGAGGTAAAAAAGCAGCCCCATCCCAACCCCTGTGAACATCATTGATAATCGATAGATTATTCATCAACCTCCGCCCTTGTTTATGGTTATTGCATGCAAGCTGTCTTCCTGGCGGTATCTCGCTAAAGCGGGAAACGGCTGACATGTATGAAAGAAAGAAAGATTAAAAATTGATATTACTAATATCATTATCAACTCTATATTAACTACACCTCATGATTCTATACTGAATACATTTAAATGAACGTATCTGACTTACAGATACAAAGACGATTATATTTTTGCTGAGGCAAGTATTCCTTTATCCTTGTACCCTTCCTCACATTCCCAAACTTTGCCTTTAATAATGCATGTAACACACACCCATACTAGGCGATGGATACAGTCTCATGTTACCCACCGACCCGATCAATGTATTCCCTCTCACGCCCACAGACCCAGGAACAAAACCCCCGTCAGGAGGGAACACGTCGCTGGGTTAATTTCAGGTTGGTCAGAAGGGGAAGCCGACCCCAACACGAAACGAGGAATTTTAACAAATGGGGAGTTTTCGACCCGCTAACTTGCACCACCTCCTCCTTCTCCCTCGCGGATAGAGGGAAAAATGTGCGATAATCCTGAGATGTAAGGGATGAGTCTGAGAAAAGGGGGAAAAGAGAGTCAGGGGGAAGGGGAGGAGAAGAAGAAGGTGGCTCCCGGAAGTGGTCACCACCTAAACCTTCCCCCTCAAAACTCACACAATTCTCAACGAGGAATGTGCCTAACTCGAGAGCTAAATGATGTGAGCCTTGTGAGGACCCATCAAACGCTGGCTGCACGTTACTAACCTCCCCTTTCCATAGCAGAAAGGTGGCAAAAGCACAGCAAATGAACAGGAAATGTCACACCACGTACGAAAAGATCGTCTCCCGTTTAGAACTCGTTAGGGAAATGATAACCACAAGATAAAAGATCATAAAAACCCATCAAATCTTAACATCATAGCAGTACGCCATGGTGACACAGAGAAGGTCCACTGGTCTTCAGGTGGATAAAGAGGTACCACAGACCTCCTAGGTCTGTGGTACATCCAACGGACTGGGAGTAACAGACCTCCTCCGACAATGGAACACCGGGGTCGAATCCTAGAATCTATTACCCTCCAGCTTATCACCTCTTATCTACCCTTCCTCTTGAGCACCACACTCCCAGAGAAGAAGAAAACCCTCTAACAGACCCCTCCCAGATATCTTCAACTCCACGAACCAGCACCTCCAAGAATCCTCCGACACATCCCTCCCTAAATCTTCGACTTTTACTCGTTTCGGCCGTTAATTTCTATGGCAACTTTTGGGTTCAATGAACACTGACCCGGACTGCTTCTCTAGCATGTCCTTCGCCTTCTCACAATCATCAGATCATCAGCATATAACAGCTTCTCTTCTTACTGGGCCATCGGCATTAGGGACCGCTTTGTCTGCAGTACATCCACAAGCTGGTCCAGTTTCTCAGGGTACCTTCAAATGAGTAAGTCCCAGGGATTTTCTTTATCTTGTATGGCTGCATGTTGTGTGTGTGTGTGTGTGTGTGTGTGTGTGTGTGTGTGTGTGTGTGTGTGTGTGTGTGTATGTGTGTGTGTGTGTGTGTGTGTGTGTGTGTGTGTGTGTGTGTACGCGTACATATACGCCAGTATGCGTCAGCGGGCCTAATTACCCTGCGCAATGCTTGTAGCACATGCGTCCATGCGTCTAGACAAGCCAGGAGTCGCTTTGTATATCACAACCACAGCAGAGACCATAGAACAATGCCTCCCAGCTAGCATTTCCCCCGCCTCCTTCTCCAGCTGGATCCTCCCTCCCCCTATCCAACACCCACCCCCAACACCTCTTACCCACCCCGATGTCGCTGGACAAGGAAACGCACAGCGGGGGCCCGACACGCAACCCGTGCAAGGACATGCTCCAAACACGGTCTCCAACACCATGTGACCAGGTCGTGGCGGCGGCACAGGGCATGAGGGCATCCGTTTGCGGAATTCCAATGTGGGCGCGTTCAGAGCAGCAGCCATCGCGCGGGACTAAACAACACGATAATCCAGTCTTGATCACAGAGAATGCGTCTCCCACCTTGGCTACGACGGTAAGACCCTTTGGCTGAGAGGCTTTGAGCACGACGGTACGATCCTTGGATGCAAAGGTACGAGGCTTTTAGCACAGCAGTACGATCCTTGGGTACGAAGGCAAGGCCCTTTGAGCACAACGGCACAATCCTTGAGTGCGAAGGTACGACCCTTTGAACAGTAGGGTACGATCCTTGGGTATAACACCCTGGCCTCGGACTTAAGGCCATCAAACATCATCATACTCCAGCAGACCTGGAGCTTCAAGAACATAAGACGTAAATGAACATGTTCAATTTAGCTCTAAACCGAACGAAATGTTTCATCTCAATGATAATGATCAACACTTCATTCAGGGAATTCAGATCAATGAAGAATGTACAATCTTGGTTCTGTTCTTCAACAACACTGTACGAAAAAAACAAATCCAACAGGACTTACCAATAGCTCATGATTCGAAACTCAAGTTCGAGACGTTTCTGACCCGCATTTCGACTCTATTCTTCGAACATGAGAAACTCTGTAAACCTGACCCAAAATCCGGCATGAATAAGCAAGGCGGTGGTATGAGAGGAAACGTGAAGTTACTCCCACTGATGACCGTTCAGGATCCGTGGGCTCGACCCCCCATCCTCGATCATAGGGTAAATGCTTGAGAGAAAAATCAGAAACCACGTCATACAGTGTCGTGATCATCCAACTGAGGTGCTTCATGTGAGACGTACCAGGTCTACGCCACGCACGGAACACTGTCTTGAGTAAGTCGAACCCATCTACATCACAATCCAGCACTGTCCAGCAACGCCTTAAGAATATGTATAGAACACGGGAGACCTAAATACAGATCACATAAAAGACGTGTATAAATGTATATATATATATATATATATATATATATATATATATATATATATATATATATATATATATATATATATATGTATGTATTTATATATATATATTTATATATATATATATATATATATATATATATATATATATATATATATATATATATATATATATATATATTATTCTGGTAGTGGCCAAGAGCTGCCGGGTGTAGCAAGGGGCTTTGCAGCTACGTGAGCGAAGGGTGAGTAAGAGAGCCTGGGAGAGGGAGTGTCACGAGAGAGAGAGAGAGAGAGAGAGAGAGAGAGAGAGAGAGAGAGAGAGAGAGAGAGGAGAGAGAGAGAGAGAGAGAGAGAGAGAGAGAGAGAGGAGAGAGAGAGAGAGAGAGAGAGAGAGAGAGAGAGAGAGAGAGAGAGAGAGAGAGAGAGAGAGAGAGGCAGGCGCGTGTGACGTGTGGCAGCAGCTGAGGGCTTGGGTGAGGAGGGGAGAGGACGGAACTATTGTCAGGAGGCACAACACTCAAACATTCAGATGACCTGCCAATTGTCTGAGTGCCGAGCGATCCTCCAGGAGGGGCAGACGAAGGGGAGAGGGAGTGACATGCAGGCACCCTTTAATGGCCCTCCCTCACAACCCTGGCTATGTGTGTGTGTGTGTGTGTGTGTGTGTGTGTGTGTGTGTGTGTAAAACTATGCCTATGTTTCTTCCTATATATATATATATATATATATATATATATATATATATATATATATATATATATATATATATATATATGGGTACTGATCTATCCTGTACTGTGCCTGTATCTATTTTCTGTGATACATGAGGCTCTCAGCCCTCCTCTGTAACTTGCCTCAAAGCCATCCATATAAGTTCACATACACTCCAAGTTTGTCTTGAGTGCCTGTAACGTCTTGCCCGCCCCAGAGCCCGTGGGGTGATCAATAAGGTCGCGGAACTGAACAGCTTTGCTCTTGACCTGTCGTGTCAACACCAGGAAAAAATGAAATGTCAACCATCTTTCGCTGTGACCTCAAGAGGTGAGGTGGATCCATTCACTTGTGTCTGGTGGTAGGTAGGTCTACCCAGACGTACCCTAGGGTACAATGAGGTACCCTAAGGTACAATCAGATGCCCTGAGGTACCCTGGGGAATGAGGATGACACCTTCATCCCTGCAATGTAACATTATCCAGCCCTGGTATTCGAACACGGTCCCCTGCTCTTCTACCTACACCAAAGCTGTCCCCACCTCTCTCTCTCTCTCTCTCTCTCTCTCTCTCTCTCTCTCTCTCTCTCTCTCTCTCTCTCTCTCTCTCTCTCCCCTCCCGTCCAAGAACCGAGCAACTCAACACCGCAACGCCACACATCACACGTGTGAACACCTACACAGAGGGCGTCCTTACCAACACCCTTGTGCCGGCGACGCTCACCGTCCGAGCGCCTCCTCCCGCGGCCGCCCATCTCGGGCCACAAAGGGCGGGCATCGAGACGTTGCGGAGATCCCCAAGCGACGTCTCAAATTAATGTACCGACTGCATGAATAATTAATCACAACAAAGACACGACAACCATACATTAGTCTAACACTAAATGAAGGCCAAAAATATGGTGATCATTAATTCGGAGGGGATGGCAGCGGGGGGAGTCGTGTGGTGTGGTATGAGGGCTCGGGGTGAGGAGGAGGGGGGGAGGGTTGTCTCCGTCTTATATTATTAGTATGCCCAGCAAACACCTCGATAACTCGCCTCGCAGGTGGACGGAAGACGGGAGGATGGCCAGCTGATGTGGCCAGGTCATCCGTGGCCATCCCCATGACCACACATGGCTTTGGAAAGGCACCTGACCACCCGATTGGGGGAGAGAAAGACGACGGAACAGAGTGGGAGGGAGAGAAGAGACGGTAGAGAGAGATATATATATGTGAAGGAAACGGTGGTCCACGACGGGGTTTATCTTCCGTCTAAAACCGACACTTTTAGAACCTGGACAGCGGAGCAGCGGGCACCGTCATACCCACCTCTCACTCTGGCTCAACGGCTTGCAGAGAAGAAGGGAAACCAATCAGTGTGAAGAAAGTGTTATAGGAAGATACAGGAGGGCTTCAATAAGGAAGGGAAAGTAACGAAATGCAGTAGAGAGAGAGAGAGAGAGAGAGAGAGAGAGAGAGAGAGAGAGAGAGAGAGAGAGAGAGAGAGAGAGAGAGAGAGAGAGAGAGAGAGAGACGTATGAGTGGAGTGAGAAGATATGCGGTGCCAGACAGGTCCTAGACCCAACAATAACAGACTGAAAATACAGCCATCTCCGCCACCACCGCCACCACCACCACCATCAAAACCTTTCCATACCACACGAACACATGATCCAATACTCTCATCATGACAATAATACACACACTTTTCGCTGCTTCACCACCGCGCCACCACACGGACGGACCCACAGTACCACAGGAACCGGGAATCCTTCACCGTACAACTTCAACACCACCACGAGAGCAACCAATGTGCCACCGCGATCAGACAACCTTCACCATACCACCACCACAGCACTCCTAACCCTACCAACGAGAGAACCCACCACAAAATCCTTAGCGGAGTGTGTGTGTGTGTGTGTGTGTGTGTGTGTGTGTGTGTGTGGGAGGGGGAGTGGGGTGATATTTCATAAGACAGAGAAGGGGGGTAATTATAAAACATTTTCGCACCTGATAAGGAATGTTTACGTACCTAGGGAAGGAAAAACGTTTCTGTACCCCCGGCAATAGTAAACGTTTATGTACGTACGGGATGGGAAAAACGTTACTGTACCCGTAGGGATGGCAAACGTTTACGTACCTACGGGATGGGAAAAAAACGTTACTGTACCCCCGGGAATGGTAAAGGTTTACGTATCTGCGGGATGGGAAAACGTTACTGTACCCCCGGGAATGGTAAACGTTTACGTATCTGCGGGATGGGACAACGTTTCATGGTGAGAGAGAAGACTACGTGACCACTAGGAACACGGAACACCTCTTAGTCCCTCCTGCACTGGCTAACGGAACACGACTTCACCCCCTGACCAACACGGCGCGACCCTCGAGCACGACGGGTACGAACCCTTGAGCACGACGGTGGTACGAGTCTGGGACACGAAGGCCCTGGCCTCTGACCTGACCCGCGAGTAAATAGGGTGAAACCTCGTCAGGAACATGAACCTCACATGGGTCAAGTCCCTTTTTAGAAGTCTGCTCCCGCCCTTCCTGGATACCTCAATGCTTTTCCAGAGCCTCCTCGCCATTCCACTTAGTGTCTGGGGCCCTACGGTGTCTTCCGCGGTGAAAACGCCTCTGAATTCGTCATTCATTTCCTCGTCTACCATTACGTTATCCTACACTGCACTTCCCTACGAATCCCTTCGCCTCCGTAGCTGTTACTGAACCGACAGCTTCCTTCTAATGCATTTCTAGACACGGTTCGAAATGGTCTCTCGCTTTGTCCATCATACTTTGGCCAAAGATTCCCATCTCCTCCTTTCCTATCCTGTTGTATTAATTACGCGCATCATTTTGTCAGTTGGTGTCTGGCTGGAGTGACGCTCACAGCTTCCAAGGCACATCCATTGCTTGTTTTGTTTGTCTGTTTGTTTGGGGCGATTCACGGGTAAATTTGTGTCAACTCCCTCTTGTTTATTTGGGTGAGGAGGAGGAGGAAGATGATGAAGACCCAGGCCTGGTAATGGCGGCCAACTGTTCGCCGAGGCGATCATAGTTTATCATTATCATCATCATTCAATCATCATCACTGCCATCATCCTCATCATCATCATCATTATCATTATCATTATCATCATTATCATCATCATCATCATCATCATCATCATCATCATCATCATTATCATCATCATCATCTTGAAGATAAAAGCCGGAAACATCATACAACAAGCGAGATAAGGGCTGAATAGAAGATGGGGCTGGGGTAGTTGGGGGTTAATGAGAAGGGGGGGAGGAGGGAGTGGTGAGGAGGGGAGCAGTAAGGAAATGGGGATGGGGGAGAAGGGAGGGTAGGGTGTAGGGGAGAGAGGACCCATTAGTAGAAGTAAAATTAGTTCGTCACTCAACCTTGGCGCTAGTGAGCCTCTAGCACTGATATTATTATCCCATACAACCCTAGTGTTCTCGAGTGTCACTCACACACACACACACTCTCCCCCTCCTCCCCTTCCTTCCTCTCTCTCTCCCTCCCCCTTCAATCACTCACTCAATCAATCACTCTTTCCCCCTCTCGTCACCGGACTTAAACAGGAAAGGCGAAAAACTTGAGCCAAATACAAAGAGGAGCAACAAAGCTAATTTCGTCCCTCAACAAACAATAGACTGTACGAGGGGAAAAAAAAAGATTCAGAAATTTAGAATAATTTTCTGTACGCGAGGAACGAAGAAGAAGGAGACTTACTCTGAGATTGAATAAAATCTTCAATATAATCTAATAATTTCGATGGTATTAAAGCACGATAATTCCTTCGGGCTGGACAGAAAGAACAGGTTGAAGTTAGGGGAAAAGGAGACATATGGAAATACAAAAGTGGGCAATTTTTTTTTTTCAGCAGATATACTGAAAGGAAATTAATGTAAACAACCATCAGCTGATATACTGAAAGGAAATTAATGTAAACAACCATCAGCTGATATACTGAGAGGAAATTAATGTAAACAACCATCAGCTGATATACTGAGAGGAAATTAATGTAAACAACCATCAGCTGATATACTGAGAGGAATCTACAGTGAGCAACCATCGTACACTGTCGTCGGAAACACTCGACTCTGCACTGAAATTATGCCTTGGAATAAATGCTTTTTAACGATATCAATCATCAGTGTTTAGGTCCGTACAAGAATGGCACAATACGCGCGTATTTCATTCATCTCTCTCTCTCTCTCTCTCTCTCTCTCTCTCTCTCTCTCTCTCTCTCTCTCTCTCTCTCTCTCTAGAGAACTGAGGCTAACAACTTTCTTCCCCCAGATTATCCTGTGGGGTGAATTTAGTTCAGAACCAGCGTTGTATTCCTTCATTTCAACTGCTGCTACGTGGCGTTGACCTTCCAGCTTAATATTTCCCCTCAAGCTGATATACTAATCCATCACCAAAAGCGCACAAAAAGCTCCATCACCATCATTATCAAACTCCATCACTCACTCACTCACTGTCTTCCATCTACTTTTTTCCAACTATCATAATATCTCTCTATCTCCCATCTCCCAAACCCCTTGTCCTGAAATAACTCTTTCCTTCCCCCCCACCCGCAATCAAATACGAATAGCCTCCCATTTCTCCCCATTTCCCCCCCAGTCACCACTATTCACCATTTCACGACATTTTCTGACTGTTTTTTTCCTCGTATACCAGCTGTACAATCCCTCACTTCCATGCTGACTCTCCACCAGCTGTCCAACGTAATATTTAAATATACATCACCCACCCACCCCCATTTTCTTTTTCAAATTCCACTATCGCTTTATTCTATCCGTAAATCAAAGTCGCTGCGGAAATATATGCGGAATATTAATCACTTTTTTTTCTTTATCCTCTTTTATTCGTGTGGTAAATATTTCGCCTAGCTTCAACACCATATATTTTCAGGGCACAATGAATAATGTTATATATTAACTATCTAAATCTGGTTACATCATCTACCCGCTGGTAGCAACCAAAGACTTCCGGTATTACATTTCATTCCATGAATATAAAGTCGATCTCATTAGCATATACAAAGCTCCTGTCTATCTATTTGAAATACTTTTACTACACTTTTTTTTTATTTGTCTGTCATACACGTTGTGTTTTTCTGTCTACAGTAGACACTGTCCTTGTCTGTCTAGCCACAATACTTGCAATGGCTTGTTCAAGCCTACAATATGAGGCTAAAGTCATTCATTTACCTAAATATAACACACAGGCTTCCTCCTCCTCTTGTCCACGAAGCATATCAGACAACCTCGGATATATGAATAGAAGCTCTGAGCTGCTGACTGTGGTTTTGTTGTGTATCATTTATTTCCGAGGGTTGCGGGTGGGGAGGGGAAGGGAGTGGCACACTCGGGCCGCGAGGGGGGGTGTTTGGAGTGAGGACGGATCGCATCCCGTAAATAATGTCTCCCACCCGCGATCACATCCATTCCGCTGTCATCCTCAACCCCCCAGCTCGCAAGGCCAGGATATTTACGTAAATTACAGATGTCTTCGTCGAAAAACAGACTTTCTCATTTACAATGCAAGATAGGGATCCGCGACAGGGGGAGGGGGGAGGGGGCTGTATCATGGCTCACTGTCAGGGTTAACTGTTCATCAACGTCTGAGCGTGGGGAATCTGGGACGCCCAGCGATACAGGGTCTGGCTTGTGAGAAGTCTCGCCGCCTCTCTTCGGCTCTCACGAGACTCAAAAGAGCTCTAAGAGCCCGTGGGTCTTACCTTTTGTTTTTTGAGCTCTCATGAGACTCAAAAAAAAAAAAGGAGTCCGTGAATCAGCCTTTCCAGGGCTAACAGGAGACTCAGACAGAACCCTGAGGTCTAGCGAAACGTTCTTAGGCTCTGAAAAGACTCAGAAGAGCGGAGCCCTCAGTCATAACTCTCCCCAGGCTCTAGGGAGACTGGCTCTAGGGAGACTCACACGTGATACTGAAGCGCCCTGTCTAGCTTCACGTCCACCACCAACACGTCCGGCCACGGAGCTCTTCAGCCAAGACACTTAAGACGGAAGAAACGTTTGTCTCACGTAACAGTCTTAAACAACAGTTTATTTTCATCAAAAAAAAAATATATATCCAAATGGTATGGAAAATGTATATATAATAAGGCTTCATGAATACAGGAAAAACCTATCAACTTTTTTCTTTACTAGCTGGTTTCTTTATTGAACAAGTTAACCTCTTGTGCATGATGGTACGACCCTCGAGCACGATGGCACGACCCCTGAGCACAACGGTGCTATGACCTTGGGCCTATTGTGCTGACCCTTTAAAGGTTCAGTTAAAAGCCCCCCCCTCACCCCAACCAGGCATCATACTTAAGGGTTGAACCTTCGTGCTCAAGGGTCGCATTGTCGTGCTCAAGGGTTGTAACGTCGTGCTCAAGGGTCGTACCGTCGTGCTCAAGGGTCGTACCGTCGTGCTCAAGGGTTGTACCGTCGTGCTCAAGGGTTGTACCGTCGTGCTCAAGGGTTGTACCGTCGCACTCAAGGATTGTACCGTCGTGCTCATGGGTCGTACCGTCGTGCTCAAGGGTCGTATCGTCTCGTACTCAAGGGCTTAAAAGCAAACCTCACATCAGCTGAGCCAAGGCCGACGGCAGTGCCCCCTCTGGCCCTCAACAAAAACTACCAGACGGGATCTACCCACGACAAATTATATTTTTTGGTGTCGGCATCTGTTGGCCCCCCTCTCCTGTGTGACCGTCAGGGCGCCTAACCACCCACCCGTGCACCCACACCGGCCTAGCCCAACCTCACACAAGGGCCGTATACACAGCGATGGCCTGTATGGGTCTTACACGGATCCTCGAAGAAAGGTGTCCAAGAATAGTACTCCACCGATGGTTACTTCTGACTTGCCTCTAATGACCCCCTGGCAGTCAACAGGCCCACAGGCCTACGACCCCAAAAAAGACCCCCCTGGCTAACCCATCCCACAACGTAAAATACATAACGAAGAATAAATCTTGAGGACATTAAGACACCATCATCCTCTTGAAGACAAGAAGCTGGATGCGACACACCAGTTGAGGAGCTGACATACGTCTCTCTCAAGGACGGGGGAGGAGGAGGAGGAAGAAGAGAAAAAAAAAAGACGTCGGTAAAAAACGTGTCAGTATGTCGTAACTCACTATCTTCAAAGACCCGTATGAGTGGTATGGACAATTTCACTAACGTACAGTACTGCTGACGAGAGAGGGTCTTCAGCCTCACAATGGCGAGAGAATCAACGGATCTGAAACCATAGTGATTATGATCTTAAAAGCCATAGAGGTATGTTTATATCTACCACAGGGAGAATGCAAAGCGCGACAGTCGCAGTTGGAGAGCGAAGCTGCAGCAGAGGTACGACTGGAAGTGCGACAGTTGTGAGGGGTGGTTCATCGAGGCTGGTGTTCGATGGGCAGGTGCGACAGTTGTGGGGGAGGTACCTCAAAGCTACGAGGGAGTCACTACAAGGTGGGTGTGCAACAGAGGTGAGACAGATGTGAGGGAGGTACCGAAGGCGGGTATGTAATAGAGAGTTACCATAAGGGGAACGAGATTAGAGAGGGAGGCACCACAAGGACGTGGGGAGGACGTGGCACACCCCTCATCTTCCTGACTACCCAGTACTGTGCTAGGCCTCCTGAATCACCACAATTCCTCCTCATATCCTCATACCCTCTCTCTTACAGTGAACCTTTATCTCCCTCACACACACACACACACCTCAATACTCATCAAGATGAACAAGACATCAAGGTCTTCCGTAGTCTTGAAAGGCATGGCAGAGTAGGGGAACCAAGACTCCCCTTCCTCCTAAACCTCCTTTCCCCTGCCGGAGGGAGGTGGGTATAGACGGGAAGGGGAGGCAGTGGGAGAGCGAGGCCTCATTAAGAGAATATTAGGACGCATCACAAGCTCACATTAACTTTTTGCCTCGGGATTCATCGACGGAACACTCCATCACTGTCACTCCCTCACCCTCGCCTCTGTCACCAGGCTGTATTTCCGTCTCGCCCACACCATCGCCACTACCACCCAACCCTCCCCCAACAACACCAGGGGATCACCTCAAACCCACCCACCCCCTCAAGGACTATGACACCCACGCAAGGAACTCCCGGAGACCAGTGCAACCTCCTTACGACCCGAGAGTCAACACTACACCTCTAGGGGCTACAACTACACCCACCCACCCACACACACACACACACACACACACACACACACACACACACACACACACACACACCACAACACCTCTAGATGAATACAAACCCTCAAACAGCACAAAAACACAGCTCCAAGCAACATCTCATTGCAATAAAACAAAATAACCCTCGTGATTAATACAACCAAAGACAAGACCTCCGTTTTTTACAACCACAACAAACACCTGTGGCTCCCTACACCCTGGGGATCAACAACACCTGAACAACACACACACACACATACACACACACACACACACACACACACAACACACACACACACACACACACACACACACACACACACACACGGGCAACACTACCCATGTGAGCATTTGATAAATATGATGGCCAAATTTACACCATCTACCCCCCGGCCCAACCACCACCACCACCATCAGAGCTAACGACATCAGCCAAACATTAGTCATTGCCACAAACACCCTCCACACAGCAGTCCCCGCCACAAACGGTGTGGTCATGACACACAGCAGGTCACGCTCTAAGGCATGGTGGGCGGTCAGGGGTCACAGCAGGTCATGCCATATGTCATACGAGAGGGCATGACGGTGGTCACACGACATAACGAGATCATCTTCGGTCACACAGCAGGTCATGCGATAAGGGTGTAGAGGTCAAAGGTCACGCAGCAGGTCATGAGAAAGGGTGTGGAGGTCACAGGTCACACAACGGGTCAATGCGTGGAGATCAGAGGTCACATCAGGGCCATGAGGCACAGTTCAGGCACCAAATCAGGAACGTCTCGTATTTGGTGCAAAGTACCAGCCAGGTTGAAAGGCTCTCCAGAGCTTCCTCCACGAGATCCCGCCTCCACCGCCAACACCCGACGGTGATCACACAGAACTGGGATGCGGACTGCCGCACCCATGGCAAAAAACATCTACATCTGATGTAATGGCTAGTGGATGATGAACCATCCGCATAGAGAGAGAAAAAAAAAATCACCATCAAAAGCACCCTCCGACGTGTTATACCAGTTCCCCAAGGGCGTCCACCATACCCACGCCCGCGCACGACAGACCACGCCTCACGTCCGCGCCCTAGCTACGAACGGCGGCAGATGGCGGTAGCGCGATGAGATTACATGGATATGTTAATAAAGAACAGGGGATGTAAACACAGATGGGAGGATGAGGAAGGGGTGGCGGATGACGACGCCCACCTCCCTCCACCCACCCACCCGCCGCTGGCGACGCTGGTGCTGTACCACACTCCGGTATCCCCTCGGGGACAAGGTGGTGCCTCCTGTGTAGCGGTGCATTTACGATCGGTACCGTAAACCCCATCGGTACTCCAAAGGTCAGGACGGTAACCCTTACCGTAGCGGTGCAAGATAGCATCAAAGAGATCCAACATCAAAGGCTTCGAAGTCGGAAATAAATGACCTTATACAAGATCACTTCCACATCCGCCTCCCATTCCCTTTGCTATCCTTCCCCCCACTTTTGCTACGCCTTCCCCTTTCCTGTGGTCTCCCCTTCCCTTTAACCCTTTACAAACTTCACTTTTAACACCCCTCTCTCTCATCCTCAGCCCCTGACCTCATGACTCAATAAAGTTGACGATTTTCTGCTCTGGGAAGTCCATCTCAGAAAAGGTAAAATGAAAGGGTTATCTAAATGTATGAAAATGTAGATAAATGACGTATAAATGAATACCTTATTGAATGATAGAACTGCATGACTATAAGTGATGTATGATAAAGGGAGAGTAGGGAGAGGAGGGAACGAGGGAGAGAGTATGTGTAGGGAGGAAGAGAGAGAGAGAGAGAGAGTGACCAGATGTCCTCCTTCCTTTTATCTCCCTCAAGACGCGACATCCGCTCCCTTATCTCGACCATCACTACTGCCACACGCAACGCCACTTTCCTCCCTCATTCGTAACATCAACAGCACGCGCTGGTCAGGTCACAGGTCACGCCATCAAAGCCAAGCGTCGTATACGTCGTGTTCATGGATCGTACCGTCAGGCTTCAGGATCGTACCGTCGTGCTCAATGGATCGTGCCGTCGTGCTCAAGGATCGTACCGTCGTGCTCAAGGATCGTACCGCCGTGCTCAAGGATCGTACCGTCGTGCTCAAGGACCTCTCGTATCAGACGGCCCACACGAGCACCCCCTGCCACGCCCGGCACTGGCACTATATGGTGCCCGCCCGCGGACGGAAGTGCCAGGAAGATGAGACTATTATCAATACCTGGGAAATAATACCATGTACTGAGAGACGGGTGAGAGAGAGAGAGGGGTGGGTGCGACAGAGCGATCGCGGCCCGACGACGCCCTGTACTTACTAGCGCATCCTAACCACACCACACCAGTTCGGGGATGGATACATTATGTGCTTCCGTGGAACACATGGGCACACTGTATTCCCATCAGTCGGATACACTGTGTCCGGCTCGGGAAAAGTCTTCAACTGCTTCCTGCCCACAATATGGGTTGGGCGGACGGAGTGGGCGTAGGCACAGGGGTGTGTGTATGTAGCACTGGGTCATATAGAGTTGCTAGAGAGGGTCTAAAGGAATACATTAAGAATGCAGCGGACCACAATGAGGGGAGGGGTCATCCTCAACCTACCCACGTACAAAATTTCTATGAGGCAACGACAAACCCAACAGAAAACAGTTTCCCTGAGGCTCAGAGATGAGCAAGAGGGCAAGGATAAGTGAAGAGCCTCACAAGTGTAGAACTCACCCAACCCCCTCCACCCTCCCGTATGCATCAAGAGTCAATAACAAATAGGCAAACATACACACACACATACACACACACATACACACACACACACACACACACACACACACACACACACACACACACACACACACACACACACACACACACACACACACACACACACACACACCTTACTGTCTCTTCGTCTTGGGTCGACATCCAAGGATTCATTTGTGCCTGTGGCACATGAGAACAAGTTACCTGATTTGCGGACGCGCCGGCTTGAAAATGCTCAGTATGTGAAGCACACAACAGAGAACACAGACAAAAAGACACACAGACACAGACAGGATGACACACGGACAGACAGGGAGACACAGACAGACAGACAGGGAGACACACGGACAGACAGGGAGACAGAGTAAAGTTGGTATACAGACAGGGTGAAGGGGTATACAGACCGCCTCTCGTGCCGGTGTGGTATCAGGCCAGATACGGAGTTCCGCAACGCGATGATCCAACCCTTCCATTAAATGATTGTCGCTCACAGTCATTTCCCGTCCTGATAACCGTATACCCCCTCCCCTCTCCCTCCCCCCCCCACCCCTCACACATCTACATCACTCCCCCCTCCTACCATACCTCCCACCCCACTGCAAGCCCTTACGCCTGGTGATACAAGGGGGAGGAGGAGGAGGAGAAGGAGGAGAGGAGAGGAAGTCCAACACACATCACGGCCCACGGCAGTTTATTCCTCGAAGCCATAAACTTGATGAGATCACCGACGTGTATACATACCAAGCATAGGAATGCTGGCCCAGTGCTTTCACACAGCTTACGGCAATTTACTGCGTGGCTGACTTGTCATGAATAAACCTGCCAGGTCACACACACACACACACACACACACACACACACACACACACACACACACATATATCAGCCTCCCAAGTCCGCTTACCAGCATCCCAGGTCAATCACACACACATACCAACTACCCAGGTCCACAAACCGGCATCCTAGGTCACACACACACACACACACACACACACACGCGCGCGCGCGCACATACACACACACACTCCCAGGTCCCAGACACACCAGGCTTCCAGGTCACATATACACACCAAACCTCCCAGGTCACATACACCAACCTCCTCCCAGGGGTCATGAGAGACGACCCCTCCCATCCTGGCTGTCACACAAGCCCCTCACGCCGCCCCTGGCATCATCAGCCTCTCATCTGTACACTTCAACCAGGTCTTCTCCTCCTCCTTTATTATCTCCTTCCCCCCTACCCCTCCCTCCCCTCCAATCACCCCCACCCCCCTCATACCCCTCCCTTACCCAGAAGGGAGGAAGGGAGAGGAAGGGTTACGAGGGGAGGCAGGGAGAGCTGGTTTTGTTATGGGTCAAGTGTTTGATATAAAACGGACGCCCCTATCAGCCAGCCTACCCACACACCTTGCGCCCCCCCTCTCTCTCTCTCCCAGACTCTCTCTCTCTCTCTCTCTCTCTCTCTCTCTCTCTCTCTCTCTCTCCCTCCTGTTCCGACGAGGTGCAGGTCATCGGGATACATGCGACACGAGGCGGCCTCGCTTGTCTCAAGACACCAACAACAGCCAGGCTCGCTGCTCCTCCCTCTCCCGATGCCTACCACCTCTCCTCTCCTCTCCTTCCCTCCCTCCCTCCCGCAGCGCCCCACACACAGAGCGGTGGGGGGTATGGTGTGCGAGGCTCGTGCCCGCGTTTTGTAGGTGGCTCAAGAGGGAGATATAAACGCGATCTGGTTATCAGGGTCGGGGACCTGGTGGATGCGAGGCACAAGGCCGCTACTATAGACTGCTACTATAGACTACTACTGTAGGCCGCTACTGTAGACTGCTACTGTAGACCGCTACTGTAGACTGCTACTGTAGACCGCTACTGTAGACTGCTACTGTAGACCGCTACTGTAGGACGATAATGTAGACCAGTACTGTAGGCTGGTACTGTAGACTGGTACTGTAGGCAGATACAGTAGACTGCTACTGTAGGCCGCTACTGTAGGACAATACTGTAGGACGCTACTGTAGGACGCTACTGTGGGACGATAATGTAGGCCGCTACTGTAGGACGCTACTGTAGGACGCTACTGTAGGACGCTACTGTAGGGCGATACTGTGGGACGATAATGTAGGCCGATACTGTAGACCAGTACCGTAGACTGCTACTGTAGGCCGCTACGGCTACGATACTACACCCCTTGTAGCCATGTCGACCACTGTATTCGCTCTGTGCAACACCACTTCTCTCTGCACAATAGGACGAGTTGACCTGTGAAATTTTACTCTGCATTAATTAAGACACCATCAAGGGGTTAAATCCTCGCTTGGCTACTTCTCCTATTCCTGCTTTTAGAAAAGTGATAATGCAGGAGGGGAGTGGACGATATCCAGCCCCACTTGGTCATGGCACTCACAGTCGCCTTCTACGACACGCAGGAGGTGTGTGTGTGTGTGTGTGTGTGTGTGTGTGTGTGTGTGTGTGTGTGTGTGTGTGTTGGTAGCATTCTGTCCCCCCTATACCCAGGGATTTGAGGAAACAGACCACATTCTACATTAAACACACCAGAAGGAAACAGTGATACAGATATTATATTCAATTCACTAAATATGGGGAAACCCTGGGGTATGTGGGCCAATGCATACATCAGTGGCTCAGTCTGACACAAAGACTTACAAAAATGAGAGAAAATTAAATATCCTGTTTGAATGGCCCTCATCTGCGTCTACAACACAAATATTATCCATAGGGATGTGTAATAATAATGAGGATCGTCCTGAGATGATGTACATGGGTGTCTGATGATTGGAGTGACTTCAGTCAATATTTACCTTACGGAGGGGGGAAGGGGGGAGGAGGAGGACATCTGGGGAGGGTGTCTGGTGATGTTTGCATCGCTACACTGGGTGACAGTGACAGTGGTCGGGTGGGGGGGACACACCCTTACCTACCCCTGCAGTGAAGAAGGGAGGTCTATGTACCTACTAACCCCACAGTGATGGTGGGAGATCTACTTACCTAACTACCCCTAGATATAGTGGGTGCCACGAGTACATAGACCCCCCCGAGATGGTGGGAGCCCTGTGTATCTACACACACACACACACCCCAGAGATGGTAATGCCCTATGTACCTACCTACCTACCTACCTACCTACCTACCTACCTACCGACCTACCCACCCCTAGAGATAGTGGAAGGCCCCCCGCCCTCCTCTCCTCTCCTCTCCTCTCCTCCCCCATACCTAACCCCAGAGGCTGCCTGCCTGCCTGCCCCTTATAGATCAGTATCTCCCAACTCTCAGCCAAACACAACACAAGACGCGGCTACTTACATCACAAGTCTCGGGGGACCGATACGATACCTGCAAAACATAGAACACAAGACATTAGTATCACACAGACGGTGTTCCATCAAGTGTTATTGTGAAATTGAGACAGAATGTGTTGATATCAAAACTGCGTCTTCAGTAAACCTAAGTAATTACGGTGTACCATCAAATGTTACTGCGAAAGTGAGACAGAATATGTTGATACCAAAACTGTGTCTTCAAATAAATCTAAGTAATTAGGCAAGAAGGGTCTACGAACGAGACTTTCATTTTACTTATACTTTAAGTTCGTCTAACACACAGACCACAAGATTTCTTCAGCTTGCCAGGAAACCTTACTTATACCTTATACATCTACCTCCATTAGATAAGTCTGGGGCCTAGATACACTCTTCTGCCCCCATGATCCGCACAGCTGTTTGAGGCTGCAGCCCGCATCCAACACGTACACTTCGGGTATATTTCTCCAGTTGTGTGAGTCGATCACTGTGATCGACCACCCCTGACTCCACCGTCTGCAGCTGGAGTACCTGAAGAGCTGTGAGTCCGGAGTTTTGCAGGCGAGACGATTCCGGATATTTCAGTCAACTCCGGATTTCGGATATTTCTAGTATTACTTCTCCACTGTATTTAGGGTCTCTTCCGTCTGGCGTTGTTGCCATGGTACTACCACGTCGTCTGCTCCCACCGTCATTACCATGAGGGTCCTTAGGAGACATGAAAATGGCCATGAGGTCCTCAAGGATACCATGAGCTTCTCCAAGGAACAATGGCATGGGGTTCCTCCCCCTTCAGGATGAGGCACTACCGTAGGGCGTGGCCACAGGCGTGGTGCTGGGGGGGAGCGCCCCACAGGGAGGGAGGGAGGGAGTCTCTCCTGCAGGCCTGGCCATTAATCCCGCCAGATATTAGCGACTAAAATAGCCAACGAGGCTTATCTGAGGCCCCTCGAGTGGGGCGGCAGGGGAAGCACTCCAGGTGCCGCTCTGCCCTGCCCAGGTGCCGCCCTGCCCAGGTGCCGCCCTGCCTAGGTGCCGCCCTACCCAGGTGCCGCCCTACCTAGGTGCCGCCCTGCCCAGGTGCCGCCCTACCCAGGTGCCGCCTTGCCTAGGTGCCGCCTTGCCTAAGTGCCGCCCTGCCTAGGTGCCGCCCTGCCCTGCCCTCGCCTTTCCCTCTCCAGAGGTTCAGCCCACACTACCCTACACACTGCCATGCCCCGTCTTGGCTAAGCAGACTACCAGGCCACCAGGCTATATCCTCCGGTTCCCTCAACTTGCCCTAAACTCCTCCCTTGCCTTTCCCTAGAACACCGTGCCCTACGTGTCTTACCCTGCTCTGCTCTGAACCGAGATTCTGAAAGGCAGGTCGGTCTTAAAGATAAAGAGATAAGACGGATGATTGGGCTTAAAGTAAACAAAGCACGATGGTGGATTGCTCTCAAGAGATTGGATGATGGATTGGTCCAGTGGAGGCAGGAGCAGATTAGCCTGAGGAGATGGGACTGGATGGTGGATTGGGCCCGTAAGAAGAAGGGGACTGATTGATGGATTGAGACTGGGAGGGTTCAGATGGAAGCAAATTTTGGATTGGAACCTAACTACAGGGGGATTAGATGATGGATTGGGCTTACGGCAAGGGGATTAGATGACGGATTGGCCTAAAGGAGGGAATGGAGGGCCTGTCAGGCGTAAATCCCTCACCAATCTTGGCCTGTATTACCTTGCCCTCCACTTGAACATACTGATCTCCGACATACACATGAAGATCTCCAACATTAGATACCGATCTCCAACATTTCGATGGTGATCTCCAACACTGATAGACTGATCTCTAAGAACAAGAGGTTAACCTCCAACAATTACATACTGAGCTCCAACATCACGACACTTCAATCTTATGGCTAATGACAATATATATATATATATATATATATATATATATATATATATATATATATATATATATATATATATATATATATATATATATATATATATGTGTGTGTGTGTGTGTGTGTGTGTGTGTGTGTGTGTGTGTGTGTGTGTGTGTGTGTGTGTGTGTGTGTACTATCATTAACCATGAAACTTTCACACTAATCTCCATCATTAAGATACTGATCTCCAACACTAAGCCACTGATCTCCAACATGTCCCATCCTAACGCAATCACACCAACTCTACTAACTCTCCTCTCCCATCCCTGGCCACCGCGTGGGGACACAAGGGAGGCAAGGGGTCACACTGAGGGGTCGTGGAGAGGGAGAGGGGTCACATCTAAGGTCAGTGGGAAAGGTGAGGAGTGACCTGATACCCCGTGAAAGAGGAAACCGAGCAGGTGACCTCCCCTCCTCCCCATGTGACCCTGTTATGGGGTCAGGGTGCCACTCATGCCAACACATTAATGAGCGTCGGAGAAAAATCACCTTCCAATTTATTCTTTATCATTAGTTCTGGGAGAAGCTTGGATCACTTCAGTGACGGCAACTTTATGAATTTATTCTTACGAAATGACCAATTTATTCCTGGGTCGAACCGGCTGAAAAGCTGCAACACACTAGTATGATTCTACCATATATCTACGAATACAAACGAATACAAAGATAATCAAGAATTGAAACGTATCTACGAATACGTAGAAAATAAAGAATCAAAACCCTCGTCATTGTCTTAAAGAGATAAATACTGTAACAAATACCACCACTGCAAAAGGCCATATAAACCTAAATATCTTTTTTCCCCTGAACACGGAGAGTGTGAAGCTTTCTCCTGCTGTTCATCCTACCTCCATCGAAAGGAATGCGGGATACTATTACTGTCCTCCAGCAGATAACCTCGTCACAGACCATCATCCAGGTCTTCTGTTATCTGGCTTTCCCATGTATTCCCATATGGCTTTCTGCTGCCCATGTACTGCCGTTCCTATCTGGCTTTCCCCGTGTACTCCCATATGGCCTGTGGCTACCCATGTACTATCGTTCTATCTGGCTTTCCCATGTACTCCCATTTGGCCTCCGGCTGCCCATGTACTGCCGTTCTATCTGGCTTTCCCCATGTACTCCCATATGGCTTCGGCTGCCCATGTACTGCTGTTCTATCTGGCTTTCCCCATGTACTCCCATATGGCCTCCTGCTGCCCATGTACTGCCGTGTTACCTGGCTTTCCCATGTACTCCCAACAGAACAGGATTACTGACACCGTGCACAAACACAGCAAGCCGGGAGTGCACTGAAGAAACACGTCATCTAGTGTCCTTTACGCCAATTAACAGGGAAATGTGTAACAAGAGCTGTGTGTGTGTGTGTGTGTGTGTGTGTGTGTGTGTGTGTGTGTGTGTGTGTGTGTGTGTGTGTCCCCTTCCAGATCCATCTGGTGAATGTAAACAAGATATCTGACAAGGGAACCAGTCCGTGAACACTCCCGCCGTTAATGTTCATCACACAGGGACACGATACCCTTCACCTCCAGCTCAAATTTCACACAGTAAAGCCTCACTCAAATATCTCGCGAATATAATTAATAATAACAATGATAGTTAATAATAATGATAATAATAAATGGATAAATAATGAGTGTGTCCTAACACAAACACAGTATGGACAGAAGTTCTACAAAGACTTAAGATCAAATAACTAGTCTTTAACATTTATGTTAAGGTGGAGGTGAAAGTGCTATCTACAAATTATTGATGATGTTTGCAATGGCTGGGATGGGTGGGCTGCTTTTGTCGCAATCTGTTCGATCCCGGGTGGGATCGATGTTCGTCTGTGGCGTCGCACTGCAACTCGGGGCCGAGGGATCTCTGGCGGCAGGAGGTGACGGCGACGAAGATGGGCCCTTTGTGGTTGCGGTGCCGAACTCCTTAAGTTTCTGACAGTGACGTCTGGTTGTTATCTTTTCTGCACCTTTCGTCTCCTCTTATTCTTCTCTCTTCCACCGTGGGTTAATTCAAAGCCTCTAGCCACTCACTGTAATCTAATTCCCTTATTTCTGATACCAACTTTCCTGCCTGTCTCCAGATCCTCTCTATTGCTTCTTTATCATACGTCTGTATAAGGTGATGAAACTTAAGACTCACGTTCTAATTCAGCAGTACGATGTAAAGAGTTTATGAAACATCTTCATTGTGTAATACCAGTCAGTAGAATTAACCTCTGAAAGTCATCCTGATGTGGAGACAGGTTAGGTACTACAATTCCCAACCCCAAGTCCCTTTCATACATACAAAATGCTGCAGTCTATTTCGTACCACATAATGATTCATATTGTGGCCGTCATTCACTGTGTCCCATACTCATTACTTAGCATTTAGGGTCTTGCCTGGTTCTCCTTCTCAGATGACACAATCCTCCTCACTCTTTACTTCCCTCATGACCTTGTCATCATCATCATCATCATACACTTTCAGGCATGACTTCAGTCCTTCTGGCGTGTCATTCACAAAGATGAAGAAGAGGAACGGTTCTCACGCTAGGCCTTGCGGCACGCCGCAGGTGACCATTCCCCTAACCCATTTTCAGATGGCTCCTCTGACGTGCGTCCTTTGTTCCTCCCCACTGAGGTGATTTTCGATCCGCTGAAGGGGTCTTCCTCTCTTATGCTTTGCCTGTGTGTGTGTGTGTGTGTGTGTGTGTGTGTGTGTGTGTGTGTGTGTGTGTGTGTGTGATGACCTTTGTATGGTGAGGTGACCTCGCCGGGAAGATGACACCGGTAGCTATGACCTTACGACCTCGGGCCCTGACCCTGCCTGGCCAGGCCCCCCAGCTACCCTCAGGGCCATCACCTCCCATCAACACCTTCCCAGGGAAGGAGGGTAATAATCGTCAGCTCCCCCAGCATCACCGAACCAGGAAAGATCACATCTGTTCCTCGTACAATGCTGAGGTTGAGGGAGAGGCTTAGGCAACGAGAGGAGGATGACAAGCAGGGTGTGCAGGGCAAGCAGGGAGGAGATAAACATGCAACGAGTGAAGCAGGCAAGAAGTAGGAGCAGGTGGCCATAAGGGAGTGAGCAGGAAGCGCTGTAACAAGCAAGATTCTTATGGAAGATGTGGTGGATATTGGCTCACTAGGGGTTGGTTGCCTGCCTGCCTGCCTGCCTGATGGGGCGGTCCTGTACGGCTGTTTGTTTACATTCTGACTCCCCCTTTTGGCCTGGCTTGACCCGAGCTGCTGGTACTCCCATCTACTCTGGCCTATAACCTCAATTCACACCGCAGCAGCATCCCCCAACCCACCCACCCAGACGCCTTCACTCCACCCACACAAACACTCATACACATACACCGTCCATCGTAGCTATTGTACTTCTTGTGAAGTACATTGTACTCATTAAGTACAATGCTGAGAACCAGAGAGCACGTCTAGTGGCTCCTACTAGGAATGCCAAAAGACGAATGTGAAGATCCATGAGACTTACATTATTCTACAAAGATCGTGGGGCTGTGCCAGGAGGCTTGTGTTAAAAGCCATCTACAGAGCCCATCGAGGTGATATAAATACTACCATCTAACCCAAGCAAATGTGTATCGCTCTCTTATTCACCCCAGATTTAAGTCCCAACGACAATCGTGTCACAGACTAATATCCCAAATCTGTACCTGTCAGCTCCCCCGGGAGACATGTAGGCCACGTCCTCTACTGTTGACTCTACAATGAATATCTCATGAGAGAATGCGACAGCTCGTACACTGGCTGAAGTAGTCAAGGAGGGAAGTTCCACAAGGTAGACAATCTGGTCCAGCGAGGGTGAGGGTGGGTTGGCCCACACCTCAGCCTGTAGAGACGCTTTGCCTATGTATATCTAAACAAATAAAGATTCTACAACCAATATTTCTGCACACATCTTCTCCTGCAGGCCTATAGCATTTACAGAGGGCGGTTCAAGCATATCAAAAAATGAGTCAAGGAGAAAAACTCCTACGTTGTGTGAACTATATCATCATCATTATTAATGACAGAGGGCACTTCCCTCTGCAGGAAGTCGTCTACGGTCCGTTAATCACAAAAGGATTTAGGATTCACAAAATATGTGGATAGACAGAGACTTGACCACTGTAAAATTCGACAGTGCAGAGGCGACACTTTATCTGATATCATTCTTTTTAGTCTGTACGTCCACGGGGAAGTTGAGGTGTGGGGACCCCAAGCAACAGCTTGACCACTGTTTCAAGTTGTTACTTGTTACGTGTATGGAGGCCACAGGACGGAAGGCCGTGACGATTGCCATCTCCCGTAACAAAGTAATGCTACCGTCACTCCACACACCTAGATAACATAACGGGGCGTTTCTACAGCCACACACACACACACGGGTGGAACGAGAGAGAGAGAGAGAGAGAGAGAGAGAGAGAGAGAGAGAGAGAGAGAGAGAGAGAGAGAGAGAGAGAGAGAGAGAGAGAGAGAGAGTTGATTGGCGTCACATGTGTCGACCTGACCCTCAGGACCGGGGGAATAGCCACCTCGCCGGGTCGTCCACGTCCAGTATGGTGGCGCTAAGGGTCCATAACCTGTGTGGTGACGAATTCCCTTCAACCACCGCCCCTCCTCCTCCTCCCTCCTCCTGCTGTCAACGCTTGACAGCCATCACGGCGACTCATCGAGGAGCCCATCAGCCGACGACTCATCAAATAACTCAACAGCTGACGGCGCTCATCAACGCCCGAGACGCGGCCTTCCCTCCGGCAGGCCCGAGTGGCGACCAGTCTCACGGAGAAATGCTTAGGTTCTTCTGCGTTTCAGTGGCGCCTCGTCCTCACCACACCCATCTCTTACACCGAGTCATTCTCCTAGCTTTAGTCTCACTCTCTCCCAGCCCTGGCCCACTCCCTCCCAGCTACGGGGCCAGTCACAACCAGCTCCGATCACAACCACTCCCAGCTCGATTCCCCCTCCCCAACAACTCTTGGCTCTCTGGCACCACAACCCCTGCCCCAACAGCCCCGGTCTGCACCCACGACCTCCCCCTCCGGCCTCAGCCTCGGTGAAAAGTAAATGAAAAATCAGTTTTCCCTCAGCTGCTGCCCGGGCCACTCTCCCTCGAGAACCCAGCCTTTAGTCCTACCAGTGGCTCAGTCAACATCCCGCGCCATCTGTAGAATCCTTCGCCCACGCTCGTTCTCGGGCGTCCCAAGATGGAACCGATTTATGGAGGGCACCGTGAAATCGTCCCCTTTCCCTGTTGGGGAGAGGAGAGGGGCCATATGTGCCCTGGGGCACGACGGGCGTTCGCACACTCCTATCCCATCAGGATGCCGACCGAAAGAACAGCTGGGGTTCGTCGTGGCATGATGGTGCCCCCTCCTCCGATGGGCGACGGAAGAAGCGATCCCGGTCAAAGTGTCAGTAGAGGCGATAATATGGAAGGCATCAATACAGTCCTCAGTCTTGTCGAACCCTAGGCCTACTACTACCTCCATCCTGTCGGGGCTTAGGGGGATAGGGGGGTGCCAGAGGGCCATGGGGCACTAGAGTGCCACTAGAGAGGATGAGAGAGGAGAGTGGGGGGGCAGGGGCCCTACAGGGGAAAAGGGAGGGGGAGGAGGAGGGAGGTCTCACTGCCATACAGAAACAGAAAACATGTGTCCTGATTTCCTGCGTCCAGTGACGGGCCATAACTCAGGCCACAGCCGATGATGGCTGGGCCAGGGTACTCTTACCCTCCCTAGCCTGCCTGCCTGCCTCCCTACTCTCCATCAACCCCTCCACATCCTGCGTTGCCTCCCTCCTATACCGTACCACAGGACCTCCCCCTTCGTCCTCCATCACATGGCCTCACAGCCGTAACCCGGTCCTCTGCCCCTGTGTCTAGTCTGGGAACATAGGCTCCTTCCAGTGTCCCAAGTACACGCACATACATGCTTTAGACAGGGAAAGTTTAATAAGAAAAATATGAGCACCTCCTCCACTATTTCCACAACTCAGTCACATCAATTATAACTAGGGAGTCTGCTAAAACAACTCGACGGGTAATTTCCCAACAAATGCTTTCAGTGTCGATCGTCATTGCTATTCTACCCCCTCAACACTAAACCTTGAGTTTCAGATCTCTTGTATTGTCACATAGAGCCTTGAAGAACCTAGTGGTCTGCTGCTGTTGTCATTCCTCCTCTATTCCTTTCTATTCACTGGTCGTTCCTCCTCTATTCCTTTCTATTCACTGTTCATTCCACATCTATTCCTTTCTATTCACTGGTCGTTCCTCCTCTATTCCTTTCTATTCACTGTTCATTCCACATCTATTCCTTTCTATTCACTGGTCGTTCCTCCTCTATTCCTTTCTATTCATTGTTCATTCCTCATCTATTCCTTTCTATTCACGGTTCATTCCTCATCTATCCCTTTCTATTCACTGTTCATTCCTCCTCTATTCCTTTCTATTCACTGTTCATTCCTCCTCTATTCCTTTCTATTCACTGTTCATTCCTCCTCTATTCCTTTCTATTCACTGTTCATCCCTCCACTAATCCTTTCTATTCACAGCTCATTCACTCATTAAAACCCACGATTCTTTAGTGTCTGCAGGATCTCTCCAGTTCCATTCTCAACCACACACTTTGTGCCACTGGTGGAGGAGTGTGCCTTCCTCACAGCCCGGAGCTCCACCTTGCCCCTCCCCTCACAGCTCATCGTTATCCATGACTTTAACACAGAACCACTAACCTTCAGGAACGTGGAGTGACTTCCCTGTGCTCCGGTCGTGATGGAAATCAATTTCGCCTGATGCGCTTCCAGTTCATAACACAAAACATGTTGGAGATCTGGTGGTTTGTACGGGTCCCTCAGCCTACCTACATAACTTGCCTCGTGTATTACTCTCCCGTCTGTGTTTATATATATGGGTACTGACCCATCCAGTAGTGTGGCTGTATCTACGGAATGAGCACAAGGTGCCACCTCTCAGCCAACCTATATAACCTGCCAGCCCAGAAGGGTACTGACCCATCTACAATGCAGGCCATGCACAGAGAGTGTGTGTGTGTGTGTGTGTGTGTGTGTGTGCAAGGCCGACCGCTCCCTCTCCCTGCCTCACGCACCAGTGTCGGCCAACTGCTGGTACCAAACGTATAATTTCTTATTCCGTCCAGCGTGGAGCACCCGGCCATTAATACCACCACTTAGCAAAGCGTGGGAAGACGGGTAGCCGCGCGCTACACCGCCACACATCCGCTTATTTTCCAGGATGCAACGGAAATACAACAACAACAGCAACTACAACAACAGCGGCAGCGCAGGCAACTGCTGCACGAGTGCTTTGCAAACTCTCCTTCCGCCCGTCGACCCGCAAGCAACAGATGATGGCTGCCAAACTTGCGCTCAGGTCCACACTACACTGAACTCTCTCTTTCAAGCATGGATCGTCACGTGCTTGCGTCTCAAGCACGACGCGGGCATAACGTAATCACCCGTGATGAGGTTAAAGAGCCTAGGATCTCTGGATTCCCTTCCCATATCAAGATCGGAATCCATGACGGGAGTGAGGCATGAGCAAAAAGCCTCTGGCCCGAACGCACGTCACTGACTACGACCTATCGGGGATCGTCTAGGTATGAAGTGCTGGAAAACAACTTTCCAGAAAGGAACTCTGGAACGAAAACATTCAAAACGAAGTGAAACCAACAGAAGAAGATCCATTTAGCATTATAATATCATGTTAAAACAACCCTCAGAACCCTTTATATATGGTTTTAACTAAAAGGATCAGAAGACGACTCTATGCTGGTGTTGCCCAAGAGTATTTATTTGTCTGTTCTAAAATTAGCGAGTGCGGAGATAATTCCAGCCAAACACGACGTGTGTACAAATGTGTAAACATCTCAAATACAACAATGTTTCATCTCAAACACTTGAAAATGATCCTTCCTCCACCGACGGCAAATGATTCATCGTATGATCTTTTTTTTCAATATATATATATATATATATATACACAATTCGTTCCCCGTTGCTCAACCACTGTAAACAATTCACAGTGTAAAAAAAAGTTACATAATTCACTCCAACGGTGTCTCTTCCTTGTAAACATGTCTCTCGCTACGTAGCTGTGACTAGGTCCTCCAGGGCCAGTCACACTAGACCGTCTACCTCTGCTGCACTGTGTCCGTCCTCCGGCGCGCCCGCCCCCCGCGCCCACACGCGGGGGTGAGAGTGCACGATAAATTCGCCGCTGCTCTTACGGCGCAAATGTGAAAGGAGATGGGATCGATCCTCCGTGGGTAGGTCCAACCCCACATCATAATACGTGAGAGAGAGAGAGAGAGAGAGAGAGAGAGAGAGAGAGAGAGAGAGAGAGAGAGAGAGAGAGAGAGAGAGAGAGAGAGAGAGAGAGAGAGAAATTCACATACAGCAAACACACACACACACACACACACACACACACACACACATCATCTTGGCCCTTACCAATACTCCCAGCATTCACCGCGAGTTGCTCATTTCATTTGCATAATCGTCATCAACTGCACACGTACAGTGAGCGGCGGGGGCCGCCAGCCTACCCCACAAACAGGGAGGGCGACACGAACAATGGACAGACCGGCAGTGAAGTGACAGAGAGTCGGTACAGTGATGCACCGTTGCGTGATGTGTATCTATATATATATATCTATTTGCCTCGCAAGTCTCACTGACGCAGCATCAGGAACCAGAGAATGATGGCCCCAACCTGCACACAACAGCCCCTCCCTACCATGCATAATGAAACCACGGCCCACCAACCAGCGGCCACGCCCCACACACTAACCCGTCGCTGATCCTCACCGCTTCATGTGTCCTGATTCAGCCTACGCCACCACTGACACCATGACGGTCCAATTATACTTCAGCGATCCAGTTCCTTCTGTACGCCCCTCGCCCTCCTGAATGTTCATGAGCCCGACACCCTGAAGCCTCCTCCTTCACTCCATCCTTCCATCTCTGTCCCCACCGTCTCCACCTTCCTCCCTCACTTCTGAAAACACAAGATCCTCTCATTCAATCTTTCTTCGATCATCCTCTCCGAATGTCTGAGCCATTTCAGCACACACACACACACACACACACACACACACACACACACACACAGTCAGCCCTCTCAATCAGACTGTGCTTCAACACCGGTGCTTCTTACAACATCAACCCGCCTCGCGCCACATACTCTCCATCCTCAATCATTTCATCCCCAACACGTCCAATCCTCTTCCTTTCATCGGCGCTCGAAGTCCCAAGACTCGAACCCATACAATAATGTCGGGACTACTGTAACGGTGCGACAAGGGCAGTACGACAGGCAATACTGAGACAAGGACAATAAGACAGATAATACCGTGACAGGGACAGTACAGTGACGGGGAAAATAGGGTAATGTAGTCATTATAATGAGAGATAATAGAGACGAAAAGATAACAGAAGACGAAAAGGAAAGCGATGTGTTGTCACAGATCTGAGAAAATTCATTTATCTCGGGAGACGATGGACGGGCGCCATTCCTGGCCACGGTGACCTCCGACGAGTAATGAGGTGACCTCTGGCCCCGGTGACCTAAGGCGGGGCCCCTAGGTCTCCTCCCCGCCCGTCTCACCCTACCCACCCACTCCGGTCGTGACCCATCCCGCCCTTGTGATACGACCAGCGGCCTTTACTGTGGTACGTCGTCCCCCCTCCACTGGCATCCCCACGACCTGGCACGACCCCCACTCCCTCAACCACATCCCCTCCAGGTACTAAGGTTCCCACATCACACGCCCATCCACACGGGAACGACACACGACGACCCCATCACTCCCCGTCTTCATTCCATCACACGGAAACGACCCACCACACGGGACGACCCCCATCGCTGCCCCATCTTCACCCTCCACATCACCACAATGGACGAGTCCCCATCATCACCCATTTTCCAATGGTTCTGAGTGTTTTAGGTATGACTGTGACTACCTGGTGTGTGTGTGTGTGTGTCCGGGGCGGGGCGGGGCTGGGCGGGGCGGGGCTGGGCGGGGCGGAAAGGGTCATAGCTCTCGCCGCCCCGGTGCCCGGGGATAAGCCCTAAGGGTCCGTCAGGCTGGCCTGTACTTCCTCCCTCACGTACAGTAAATCACGTGGGCCACGTGCACGTGTTTCCCAGATCAAGACGAGTCACTCCACCTTTCACCCTCTCTAATTAGAAAAAAAAATCCAATCTAAAATTTTTGAAATAAAAAAATCATGATTTTTTTTAAGTAATTGGATTCTAAATATATCAAATTGATCATGCTATAGAATCCTTCATGGTGGGCAACTCAGTAGGACTTTAGAATTAACTGTAAACTTTCACATAATATAATTTTCCCTTAAAAAAAAGTATAAATAACTTTAAGTTTGTTATTTCAGTGATTTTTCAAAAACTTACCATATGCAAGTGATTTCTAAATTTGTCAAAATTATTTCTTTTTCTTATATAGAGTTAGAAACTAAATACATACTTCGTGTACGATTCAAAATGTTGTAGGAAAAAAGAATTCGATTACCAGCATGTCCTTGTGGGGCGTTGATAGCCGAGGGCAGGGTGTAAGAACCGCCTGTGGCAGGGTGGCAGTCATAGGGCGGCAGGTCAGAGGTCAAACGCCGGTTCCGTTTAAGGGGCATCCGGCAAGGGGGGCGAGGGGGGGGATGGTGATGGGGGAGTGTGGCAGTCACCCTGCCTGACCCCCTGCCAACTTCCCGGACCCTCCCACCGATAGAGGACACAGTGCCCCGTGTCCCCTTCCCTGTACTCCGCCGCTGTCCATGGACACTGCTCTTCCTGGACCTGAGCGTCCCTGGACCCTCCTGTTCCTGGACCGAACCGCCCCTGGACTCTCCTGTTCCTGGACCGAACCGCCCCTGGACCCTCCTGTTCCTGGACCGAACCGCCCCTGGACTCTCCTGTTCCTGGACCCAACCGCCCCTGGACTCTGCTCTTCCTGGACACTCTCGTCCCTGGACTCTGCTCTTCCTGGACTTGAGCGTCCCTGGACCCTCCTGTTCCTGGAACGAACCGCCCCTGGACTCTGCCCTTCCTGGACCCAACCGCACCTGGACTCTGCTCTTCCTCGATCCAGCTGCCCCTGGACCCTCCTGTTCCCCGACCAATCTCGTCCCTGGACTCAGTCGTCCTCAAAAGGAACGCGTCCCACAGGCCCGGGGCGTCACGACGGACAGACAAGGAGGCCGGGAGGAGGAGGAGATGGGGTGGGGGACTGGAACTGGCTACGGCTGTGTGTGGCGGGAAAAGGCATAAACAAGGGGGAGCGGGAGGGGAGAAGAAGGGGAGGGGAGGAGGAGAGAATATCAGCTCTCCCTATCGTAAAATCGGAACCAATCAGCGTAAGGCAAGGGATGGGGAGGGGGAAGGGAGGGGGGAGGGGAGGGGGGAGGGAGGGGGGGGTTGAGGGAAGGCAGCGGCGGTGGCACCAGTAAGCAGTGCCACCTGGCGTGCCACAAGGCACCAGGGATGCACTCCTGTGTTTATTTCCAAGACCTAAACATTTACAGCACGTCATCTCCTCCCGATGGGATAGAGAGATATATCCTAATACCCTCCAACAGCTAGGATTCTAGGATTCGAACCCAGGACCTTATGAGTGGTAGGCGGGAACGCTGCCGCTTGGCGATCATAGCCAAGCGGCAGCGTTCCCGCCTACCATGCATAAGGTCCTGGGTTCGAATCCTACCTGTTGGAGGGTATTTTGTGTTCTATGAAAGTGGCGCGTTCATATGCACTATACTCGTGTGTGTGTGTGTGTGTGTGTGTGTGTGTCTGTGTGTGTCTGTGTGTGTGTGTGTGTGTGTGTCTGTCTGTCTGTCTGTCTGTCTGTCTGTCTGTCTGTCTGTCTGTCTGTCTGTCTGTCTAGGACTTTTATAAATAGGCCAAAGTGGGTGACTGGAGGTTCGGGTGAAGAAGGAGGGCTGGTAATGAGAGGGCCTTGGAGGAGGGCAGGGAGGAGGAGTTCGAGGGGGCGGGTGGAGTGTGAGGGAGGAGTGAGTGGAGTGCAGGGGAAGGGAAAGAGGGAGCAGGACGGGGCATGATTCCTTCATTAGGGGAACCCTCGCTCGGCCGTTAACACAACAGGAAACAGATCCAATACCCGACACGTGAGGGATTACCCCCACGCCCCTTTGGGTCGACCCTGGCACTGCCCTCTCTGGCACCGTCGCCCTTACAGCCTCGAGCAATTGTCTCTGCCCTCCCGTAGAGGCCACTTCGTAACTCCCTTAACGTCGTGCCGTCGCCTCTAGAGCCACGGACCATTGTGCTGCCGCCGGAAGATCGTTTCTGGCACTGCCCGAGGCTGGCACCATCGCCCCTACGGATACCGCGAACAGTCTGATGCCACAAGGACACAAGTACCGTACTGGAACATCTGCCTTTGCCATTATGGGCCAAATGACGGGAACAAAGGCGAGATTGGCAGCCTATACCCACCCGGCTAGCTATACCCGGGCGCCACACATGGCATAACACTGTGATGCCATGTATGGCAAAGAAAATGCGACTAACGGCATGAATAAGACGATAACATATATGGCAACGTAATGCACACGTCATAGCCCTAATCTAGGACGATTGCTTCTGATAGATCATTATCATACAATTAGGATAACTGATAAACCCTGGTAAACCAGGAGGGTTTAATGAACCTACAACCACACTGTATGGTCCCACAAGCAGGTATAAAACAGTGCCAGCCATGATGGTTTAGCAGGGAGACAATACGTAGTTGAGTGTCATCACAGCGCCTGCGCAAAGCGCCGCATCATGAGTGCCATGTCTTACACCAGGGCGGTGCCACGACATCAGGGGTGCCATACCAGTAGTGGTATAACGTACTACCACGCAGGTCGCCATACCACTGTGCCACCATACCAAGGAACCTTTCCCCCCATCCCCATCCCTGCTCCTCACACCTCCTCAAGCCAAGAGGCAAAGATTCCAAGCTATACCTCGACACGCATGAGGGAGAGAGACGTCATTGTTTTCTTCTTCTTTTTCCATCAAATGTCGTGAGATCCAGACGTGAAGTTAGATAACCGATCCCAGCTACAGTGGAGGCTGTCAGTGCCTACCAAATGGCAAACCCCACCCCGCCCCGCCCCCCCATTCTCAGAGAGAGAGAGAGAGAGAGAGAGAGAGAGAGAGAGAGAGAGAGAGAGAGAGAGAGAGAGAGAGAGAGAGAGGTGTCAACATTCCCTGTCGACAAACGACCATGTTTTATACACACTCACACACACACACACACACACACACACACACACACACACACACACACACACACACGATCTGGCACCTCTTACTAGATGACATTAGTGCTAGAGGTGCCACGGCGTCAGGACCATGGGAAGAGTGCCATGCTAGGAGCGCCATAGGGAGAGAGGCAACATCGGTTGGGCTGTGTGTGTGTTTGTGTGTGTGTGTGTGTGTGTGTGTGTGTGTGTGTGTGTGTGTGTGTGTGTGTGTGTACTCGCATCCCTTCTCTCAGGGCGGCCTTCCCTTGGGCGTGTTATTCAGGGTTCAGAGCCCCTAGAGCTACGCCCCCGTTTCCGCCCACCAGACACGCGCCTGGCATCAATCACGCGGGTCTGTGCCCTCCCATCGCCACGCCCCCGACGACCCCCCCCTAACCACGCCCACTGCCTCCTTCACACTCCTCCCCTACCCTCTGGGAGATACGCCCACAAGAGCCCTGGTACGCACGCACGCACGCCCGTTACCCGCATTCACGCCCAAAATGTTGCCTGCTCCATCACCAGCCTTCACCAACAGTTGCAGCAGCTACCAATCTCCAACATCAACCCTCAGCAACTGTTGCAGTAGCTACCTCCTCCAACACCAGCCCTCATCAACAGCTGCAGTAGCTACCATTCTCCAACACCAGCCCTCACCAACAGCTGCAGAAGCTCCCCTTCCCCAACACCAGCCCTCACCAACACCCGCAGCAGCACCTACCCTTCTCCAACACCCTCAGCACCTACCCATCTCCAAAACCAGCTTCACATATCCATCTTGAAGATTTCCTCATATAACCTGCCTCATCCGACGTCTGGAGAGAGATGGGCAGTTTTAAGTGTGCTTCCGCCCACCAGGAGTCAAGATTGCACGGAGATCCAACCTTACAGTCGGCCCTCAACACCGCCCTTACCTCCTGGACTGGACACGGACCATCTGAGGGTCCCTGGGCCAACCGGTCACCCTCCCATGTAAATGTGTCGCACCCGATGGATGCTCTAAAAAGACCACACCTTACAGGTCACACCACTGGGCCACACGTTAATGATCACGCCACTGGGCCACACCTTACAGGTCACGCCACTGGGCCACACCTTACAGGTCACGCCACTGGGCCATACTCACAGGTTACGCCACCGGGTCACACCTTACAGGTCAAGCCACTGGGCCATACCTTACAGGTCACAACACTGGGCCATACTCACAGGTCACGCCACCGGGCCACACCTTACAGGTCACACCACCGGGCCACACCTTACAGGTCACACAGGTAAACAATAGGAGTGTGGGTGTGGCTCTATTGTGCCCGTAGACCCAACACCTGGTGAGACGACGTGCCTCCCGCGGCTGCCAACCTGCCACCAACTGACACCATCTACCGTCGTCAGTACCACCTGCCACCACTAACACCACCTACCATCAGCAGCACCACCTGCCACCACTAACACCACCTACCATCAGCAGCACAACCTACCATCACTAATAACACCTACTATCATCAGCACCACCTGCCACCACTAACACCACCTGCCACCATTTGCCACCACCTGGGTGATGCCCCCTGACAGCCACCCAACCCCACTTACCGTCTCATCCTTCCAAACATCCCCATCAGGTGACCGTCTCCACCTACCAACCTCAACCCAACCCCATATCACGACCGCCAACCCCTCACCCACCCAGAGACAGATGGAAGGTGGGGCGTCATTGGCTATCTAAGCTCGCCACCAACAGCCACGCCCATTCCCATCGTCCATTGTCGGCCCTCACGCCCTCCCCACCCACCCACCCACACACACACACACACACACACACACACACACACACACCACCCACAGGAACCGCCTTTCAAACAGTCCATCAACCTTATCTCTCTCCTCGTGCCTCGCTCCCAGGATCCAGCCTGCCTTTTAACCTCGCCTCCCGCCAGAACCAAGGCTGCCCTCGAGGTCTCTGGCGACCACAAGCTCCTCGGCTCCCCCTCTACCGAGGCCGTGTCTGGCATTCGGACAGGTCCGCAGCTCATGGTCGGCGAAGGAGGGATTGGGGAGGAAGGGGGTGCTAAACCATGGTCTACGAGCAGGTATGGACCAGCCTAGCCCAGCCTCCTCCCCTGATGCATGGACGGGTGTGGTGGACCAGCCCACGGTCTTGATGATAGGCTAGGGGCCTCCCTGTGCGACCATGGTTCCCGTGCAGAGGCGATTCCTGCCGTAAACATTGCACGATGTCAGCATTTCTCCCATTATTACGGGACGGCTTTCCCGACCTGACCTCTCCACTCCACCTGGTAGAGCCAGGCCAAGGTAGCGAAACCCGCCAGTGAGGGGCGCAGGGAAGCCAGGTTGTCGCAGACGACAGAATTTCCCCCGTCTGTGCCGCAGGACACAGACGAGTCTGTTGTCTAAGTGGGAGGGCCAAGGTCTGCTGTATGGGTGGAGGAGAGAGGTCAGGTCTGCTGTAGAGGAGGGGAGGGAAGGGTATGGCCACTGACCCCTCATGCCAGAAGCCACTCTGCCTGACCGCCTTTCTGTTAATGCTGGACCTAACTCAAGAGAGTGACCCTGATCTGGCCGACCCTGAAGGGATGTTTAAGGTTCCCCCTCAGTACTGAACTGTGTATATACCGTAAGGGAGTATTCAGGGGCTCCCCTTAAACCTACTGAAGTGTTTCTACCCAAGAGGTGTTCAAGACCACCTAAGCCCTGACACTTGTGCATGTACAGCAAGGGTGTTCAGGGCTCCTCATCAGCCCTGAAATTAGTGTGTCTACCCAACCAACATCAACCAACAGCCCTTAACTCCCGCCAACATATACAAAAAAAAAAAAAGAAAAGAAAATACCCTAATATCACAAATCAAAGAAACAATTAAAACATTAACAGTAATGTCACTAAATCAAAATCTAAGCCAATAACATTAATGAAAAAAAATAAAACATATAAATACAGAAATACAATTCCGTACCTAAACGTCTTATAAGGGAGCTGGGTGTCCGGTCACGGCCGCGCAAGGAAGGAGAGGGACGACTGATGCCAGAATTTTCTGGGCAGCTACCTCAATTCTTCGGGTAAATCGTCTTCCTCCCACCTCCCTCACTCTCTCTCTCTCTCTCTCCAGACAACCTAATTCCCTCCCTCCCTCCCTCCCGCCCCTGCGTGGGATACGCGCACAACAGAGGGACCCTGTCACTGTCATCGATCAAGGGGACAGTCCCCCGCACACACCCCCCCTGAGGCTTCAATCCCTCCCTCCCATTTAAGGACTCGTCTTACACCGTCCGGGAGAAAGATGAGAGTTGGTAAATACCGCATTGTCTTACAACATCTGGGGAGGGTTCGTCCACACCCTCGTCCCTTACGCTGCCCTTCATCGCGCTGTCCTGGCCTGGCCTTCCTTCAATCTCAACACTCTTACGTTGGAGAAGCCCTCCTCCTCCTCCTCCTCCTCCTCCTCCTCTCCTCCTCGCCGGTGAAGTGAGCGAAGTCCTCCAAATCATGCAGGATGGTAGGTGGATGCCTCATGGAGTCGTAACTTCCACATATATAGCCCGGACCGTGGAGGAAGCCTTGAAATATGTTCTCAATAAAATCCCTCGAAAAGCGGAGGATAATCATGAAAGGATCTTAGTTTCCTATCGTAAAAATATACGAGTAATTGCTTCATTCTTGAACCCCTTTCAGACAATGCAATATATATATATATATATATATATATATATATATATATATATATATATATATATATATATATATTTTTCACCCAAGGTTAGGTGGAAAATCAGGTTCGTTGATGTACATTCAGTTCGTGATCCAGATCTTGGAGCTCTTCTCCCCTCCCCACCCCCACCACCGCCGCGGTGGTGTGGTGTGGTGTGGTGATGGGGGAGGTGGGGTCGTCCAGATCAGCATTCCAGAGAAGCACATATTTCCCGAGATGTTGAGAGCGGTGGTCCAGACTCGCTCCATTATTACACCAGATGGAATGAACTTCCCCCCTGGTGTTTCTCGCTCCCTCCCTCACCGCCTCCCTCCTTCCTTCCTTCCTTCCTTCCTTCAGCTAACTCTCTCCATCTATATGGATAAGGACTGTACGATTCTAATACCATCATCCAGCAGGTAAACTCATCATAGACCAACAGGTCTTCTGTTAGCCGGGCATTCCCATGTACTCACACGATACCAGGCAATTCCATGTACTCCCACGATACCAGGCATTTCCATGTACTCCCACGTTACCAGGCATTCGTATGTGCTCCCGTGCACCAGATGCGCTAACCTGTGCCACCACAAGCAACCCTTGACTTTGTGACAACATTTTCTAACATCAGATAACTGACAACATTGCTGCTACTAACAAGGCCCCTTCTTCCTGACCCACTACTAACATGGATACCATCAAGACTCCATTAGTTAGGAAGTGACAACACCTCGGCCACCAAGAAATCTCAATGGTTATAGTGCTAATGATAAGAAATCCTGACCAGACAGCAAGTTCACTGCTCTCACCCAAAGAGCCTCCCTTCCCGACCGGTGAGGTCCAGCACTGCTAGCATGAGAAGACGCCAAGATTTGAGACAGTGACGAAATTGCCTCCACAAGGAGCCCTCCAAGGGAGAGACAAGTGCGAGGACAAGTGGCTGGGTTTGAGGCACTTCAGAGAGACGATGGGGAACGGACAGTAAATGACCGATGCCGGCGGCCGGAGACGACCCTCTTCTCCTCCAGTAAATAACTCCTGAAGAGGAGGTCCTCAGGAGGCAAGGTCCTCCCCACCCACCCCGCAAAGCCTCTCAAACACCCACGACGCGAATGACAATCTGGTTTTATTAACTTGGGCCCCGCGGAGACGCGGCGCCTCTCGAACCCCGCTGGAGGAGGACACCCCCCCGCCCCCCCCCAAAGCCTGAAGAAGAGGCGAAGGGTGTTTTGTCAGCAGCTGGGACTGGTGACTGCCTGGCGAGCTAACCAGCTGCTTGGCTAGCTACCCTGATAGCTGACAAACACTTCGAAAACTTACATAAGCTAGACGTTAGACTTGCCGGATCTAACTTGTCCTCAGACGACCCCGTTTTTCCTCCTCGAAAGATCTCGTCTCCGGCTTTCTCATGCTTATGACTCGGGGAAGGAGCACCTTCGGCGTAACATCATCTTCAATAAAAGAAACACTCGCCAGGCCACAAATGACACATAATAAGCCTTTGTGTCCTAATCATACTAACAAGATGGTCTGATATGTTTCCAGAGCTGAGGTTCTTATTTTTCTAAAGCAGGGGTGAGCAGGTGCAACAACCATCAGCAAACATACACTTCCCTGCGACTACCACCGTCCACACACACACACACACACACACACACACACACACACACCTACAGCCATCACCACATCCCCCCCATCCAACAAGGACCGATCAATAACTACCATCATTTTACGCCCCGACCGAAAGTGTTTTCGTAGAATTTGAAAACCGCAAACAAGTGGGCGATAGCCAGGTCCCACCCCACTCTCCCGACACAGCTGCTGTTGCAGCCTCCACCACACACACACACACACACACACACACACACACACACACACACACACACACACACACATACACACACACACACACACATCAATTCAAGAAAGTAAGACACTGCAATATTTGTGTTACATGAAACATGTAACAAAGTAACATACAATTATATTTCATTTAATGCCACATTTTGATGGAGTTTCTTCTTTTTCCTTCTTCTTCGTCGTCTTGTTTTGCTTCTTCTTGCCAACGACTCACGCTCACAAGAAGATACAACCAATACAATCTCCATAGTGACAACTTAATTCATCCTATTAATGATAAAGGCGTCCCCGCCAATCCTAACATTCGTAAAGACGTCCCGGACAATCCTAGTGATGACAGGGACATCTTGGATGTTGGTCTTCAGCGAGGGCTGACCTAGCAAGTCCACACGAAAGGTGCCTCAAAACCATCGTACACTTTATCATTAGGGCGTCCGGAACCATACTAGTTCTCGCGGAGACGTCCCCAACCGTCCCAGACCTCACAAGAGCTTCCCAACAATCCCAGACTTCACAAGGGCGTCCGCAACCGTCCCAGACTTCACAGAGACATCCCCCAAACCATCCCAGACTTCAAAGAGACGTCCCCAACCATCCCAGACTTCACAAGGGCGCGCCACTCACCAGTATCCAAATGCTGCCCACCTGACCTGAATGCATTAGCGCAGGGATGCAACCGACCCTCGTCCTCACCAGTGCCCACGGTGATCAAGGTCAAGTCGCAGTGGAGGCCGCGTGCACACGCCGACCGTAGCTGCCAGCGTGGGATGGCCGGCTCTTGCCGCCGCGCACGGGAGCGTGGCTCCATCTCCAACCCGTAAATATCAGGAGATCAATTATTCCCGTGCTTATTGTTACTAAAACCCGGCGTATTTACCTTGCCGTTGTCTGGACCCGCTTGTAACTCACGACCGCTCCGACCTTATGCCGACTCATATTTAATGACAACAATGCCACATACCGACCGGCTCGAAGCTATTAATCGCGGCATTGTTGGCTTTGTTCCTGCGCTAAACTTGGCCTTCCATTTTATTCCTCGCCTTCCTCATCGGACCCAAGCGCCTCCTCCTTCTCCTCCGCCTCCTCCTCTCCCACGACCAAACCTTCCCTCGCCACAATAGCGCAAACGTCACCTCACTCACGTCGGAACAACCGGCCCGGTTCTGCCGCAGATCCTCCCCCCGAACATATTCACCGAAAAACTCTCTGACACTCTCGTATCAATCCATAGTTTTCTCGTGAGGTTAATCCATGACGGTGGAAACAATACGAGGTGCACGGAGGGGGACCTCCCGAACGCTGGCGCGTTGGTGACGGTAGGTTCTGCCTCCTCTACACACACACACACACACACACACACACACACACACACACACACACCAGCACAAGTGTGGGGGATTCTCTACGGACGTTGTGCGACGGCCGTCTCACAGGACCCGCGGAGGATGAGGCGACCTCGTGTCGTCGTACCTGCCGTCTCAGCGCCGTGAGATCGATCTCAACCCGACCACATGAACGCACCACAACCACAGACGGGTCACAACCAACCTCAACCGGACGATCTCGCATATCCTGAAGATCACAACCGCACATTCGCAACCGGACAACTCCCTCCGCAGGGCAAAAGAATCAGATACGTGTCTCATAACTTCAGTTCTTTACACGGGTGAAGGAGGAGTGACCAAAAGCGTTGAGTAATTATGCATTCTTCGTAACCCAGGCAAGTCTATACACATCTCTTATATTCAATGATCCTTTATCGTGAGGTCCTGTTCGCTTCGCTGAGGGTGTGTTCAACCTCACCGCGAGTGAAGAGACCTTACGATGGCTTCGGAGGTCTTCTACCTCCCCCCCCCCACACACACACAACTGGGTCTGTGACCTTATCTTACCTTACGTATACCCTACAATGGTTCCAGAGGTCTTCTACCTCCACAACTGGGTCTGGGACCTCACCTTACCTTACGTATACCTTACGATGGATTGGGAGGTCTTCCACCCTCACAGCTGGGTCTGTGACCTTACCCTACCTTACGATGGTTTCGGAGTTCTTCATCTCAGCCTAACTACCCAGTAATTCAACAACTTATTAATCCCGTCACCACAACACCCACTACAAAATATATGGAAGTCCGGGCAACCATCTCCCACAAAAAGGGGCGACCCACAGTAACACTCTTGAGGCTTCGAACTGCGGTGGGGGAGGGGGGGGGGGTTCCTGCGCGCGGGACTCAGCATCTCCCTGGCTCACACTCAACGAAAGAATTATAGTCAGAAATGATTAATGAATAAACACGAATATATGAGCAAACGATAAATAATTTCAGGTACTTATCCGACGCCTTCTTATGTATGGGAAAGAAACAGTTACAAAGCAGAGGAGGAGCGACCAGAGGCTGGTGTCGTATCTTCCGAACCTTCCAATCTCTCAGGTCGAGGTTCGAACCCTGGTCGGGACGGTAGTCGGCTCAACGGCCAAAATAGCTGTTCTCCCTCCCCCTTTTGGGACTGTCTGTTCCCCCCTTCCCCTTTGGGACCGGCTGATCCCCCTTCCCCTTTGGGGCCAGTCGATGGACGGAGGACCTGGCGTAAGCTTGGGTGTGTGTGAGAGAGAGAGTCTATATACATGAGGTGGTGTTACCGGACTCCCCCTATGCAACTGGTTACAGCCGTTGTATCCCATGGACGGATATGGAGTACGGTTTCATCGAGGACCATCTCGCTCCGAGACGAATCCATCCTTTCCCTGCTCCTGCGTGGAGTGCAACGCTATAAAAGGCGTCTTGGGGGTTAGTGTATCAATAACATACATAAAGTTAAGACACGGTATACATACAGACACACGGTCTAGTGACGTGGCGACGCAAATGTGAAAAAATGTTTCCCAATAATTCAACAACACACACACACACACACACACACACACACACACACACACACACTCGAGCATCATCTCAGCTCTGCCACTAGAGGCGGCCACGGCCCTCGGGCCGCATCTGTGGTCGCCTGCATGAGTCGACCCATGCAAATCACTTCGATGGGTCGTGATGCGCATGCTAATCACGTCGGTAACGACAGATACATAACGAGTGGTCGGGCTGTGGTGGAATGGCTGGTCGTCCAGGTGGGAACTGGAGGGTAGGTAGAGACAGACTGCACAACTGCACGACAGAATGTCAAAAAAAAAGGGGGGAAAAAAAATCTCATTTCCCAAAACATCAGGATTTAAACGCCTCTCCTCCCCCTCACCCCCTCAACCTCCCCCACCCCCCAAAAAAAAATAGCAATATGGCCGACGACAACACACGAGAGAAATCATTAACGACCAAATAATAACTTTTTTTTTCTTAATGTTGTGGTAAGAGGTTTTTTTTTTTATATATACCAAATATGGCCAGTACCTGCAAGTCCAGGTAATTTAGAAATGTCTTCCCGTCGCCCCTCCCCCTCAAAAAAAAACCGAACCTCCAAATATCCCTTCCCGGAAAATGAGAAAATACTTTAATTATCAATTTTACCGCTAATGTGTTCTACACACACACACACACACACACACACACACACGAAAAGGAGCGGCGCAACGGGTGCAGAACCTTACCTCTCCCCCCACCGTCCCCTCCTCTCCCTCACCCTCCTCCTACCCCACCCCTCCCCTCACCGTGCTGTAGTACATGCGAGGTAATTACAAATACGTAATTACACACCTTACAAGGTAATTACTCATTCATTTTAATGATTACTTATTAACAGTATGAAAACAAAGCCGGCCTCGACCGTTGCGCCAACCGATTTTTCTACTGTATGGGGGGAGGGGGGGGCGACGACAAACCCCCCCCCACCCCATCTACCTCCCACTTCCCCCCACCCACCTCCCACTTTCTCCCCCCCAACCCACCCACCTCCCACTTACTCCCCCTCTCCCCCCCAATTCACACCACCAACAATAACCCATTGTCGAGAACAGACACCCGGTCCATCAACCCCATATCTACAACCCCTACCATGTCCTCGACTCTCAGCCACCCCACCATGTCCCTGCCCACCAACCCCACGTCCTAGCAGTACCCAGATCATATAAATCATATACATTGATTCTGAACTGCCGTCCGTGAAAACTGCAATCCAGCAGTGAAAGAATTCTGAAGCAAAAAATATTCGTGAAATATAGACGTGATCACGAAACCTCACGAACCATCGACAGAAATCCGCACGGACGTCGACACGAAACTTCACGGACGTCGAGACGAGACCTCACGGACCTACTCGACGTGGAACTTGACGAGCTATCGACATACGAGACCTCACAGCCGTCGACACGAGATCTTTCCTTACCGGGAGTGTCCTCGCGCATACCTGGCGGAGCCTCTGTGTGTGTTGTGTGTGTGTGTGTGTGTGTTTCATGACGCACGCAAGACCCCGTGGGCGAAGTTCATTCCCGCGAAAATGTCGACTTTAAAAACCCTGCAACACGGCAGGTTTCTCTCCCAGACCACTTAACACATTATATAAGCCTCCAGAACGCAGATTTATGAAGCTTGGGGCGCAGTAAAAATAGCGTCCGTACAGCCAAAGATGGACTGTGTGAGGCAGGGACGTGGCGTTGGCGACGCTGGGCCAATAATGGCAGCGCTGGAGCTCCAGGGTAGCCAATGGAAAGCGCTGGAGCTCCAGGGTAGCCAACACACTGCGTTTGGGGCTCCAGGGTAGCCAGTGACAGCGCTGGAGCTCCAAGGGGCAGTCAATGACAACGCTGGGTTCCAAGAAACTCAATGACAACACTGGGCAACAGGGCAGCCAAAGACAGCGCCGGGATGCTCGCAACAGCGCCGGACGGCTGCTACGGAGGACTAGCAGTGACACTGCCGTCCTGCTACAGTCCAGGGTAGCCAGTGACAGCTCTCTGCTACTCTCCAGGGAAGCCAGTGACAGCTCTATGCTACTCTCCAGGGTAGCCAGTGACAGCTCTATGCTACTCTCCAGGGTAGCCAGTGTCAGCTCTCCAGGGTAGCCAGGGTAGCGCTGGGCTGCTGCTGGTCTACCAGGGTGGCCAACGACAGCGCCAGCCTCCTGGACAGGGTAGCCAATGCAATCAGCAATGAATATGCAAATGGCGATCATTATATATCATTACCAATGACCATTTCCTGCCGCTCTGTTGCCGTATGTTTGGTCTAATTATATCTAATCATCCCGGAGGCCAAGGTGACGCCAGAGCTGCGCTATGTTACGGCAGGCGCCCTGCCGTGATGTGACGGTTGCCATATTACGTTACGGCACCCTGCCGTGATGTGACGGTTGCCATATTACGTTACGGCACCCTGCCGTGATGTGACGGATGCCATATTACGTTACGGCACCCTGCCGTGATGTGACGGTTGCCATATTACGTTACGACACCCTGCCGTAATGTGACGGTCCCAATCCTGAGTTGCCATTTATGTGACGGTTCTGATCGCGGTAGAGAGATGCCATAGCGCCAGAGATGCCATACCGTTTAACGCATTACGTCATGACGTTACAGCCACCACGGTGATGCGTCCGGCAGGTCAGATGCGTCAGTGGCAACGTCACAAGTCACGTAACATTTGCGATAACCTCCAGCATTGCCACAACGTCCCCTGCGTCACAACTGGTCTTCTCCATACCGCTCGTGTCATAACTACCCATTCGGCCCGGTCATAACTACCCATATTCTGCCCGGGGAGTAACAGTCACCATTCTTCGTGACAGAACGTAACACGACGTCCTCTGTACGAGGGGGGGTCCAACCCAACCCATTCTTCCACCCTTCCCCCCCCCCCCCTCCCCTCCACCACCACGTGTTACTACATACGAGGTTATTATAACCAGCCAACACCCCCCCTCCCTCCCTCCACTCTAACCCTACCACCACCACACGCGCAACCTCCCATCCACCCACACACCCCAACCGCACCACATCACGCACGCCCTCCCACTCACAACCCATAAAAAAAAAACGAACAGATATCACCCCGGGTTGTAAATCATGAGATTGTAATAATACCCATATCATTTTCCTCTCACAATTGCAGCTGTCAGAAAGGAAAACAAACCATTAACATCATGTGATTATTACTTCTTTAAAAAAAATAATAACTGAGTTTACTTAAATAACTGCCTCGCTAGTCCCGTTCTTATTTGCAATTACGACTTCCACACAAGTTAAAAAAAAAATATATAATAAACCTTCGTGCCTGTTGAAGTGCCACAAAAGTAAATATATATGTATAATAAACCTTCGTGCTTGATGCAGTACCACAAAAGTAAAAAAAATATATATATAATAAACCTTCGTGCTTGTTGTAGTAAAGTTACTAATAAAGGAAACGATGCTGAGGATATGAGAGAGCCAGTCGCTTTACTTCCGGCTATTCTCTCACAGGCACTGAAGTAACGCTGAGGGGGACTTTATTAAGGGGGAATGGCCATTAATGGCGATATTCCTAATTACCGACTAGCACCAATGATATTGGGGTAATTAGATGCGATTTCTTCAGGTCACCGATCACTGCTGGTCGATACTATCAGGTGTACGGCGAAGCCCCACACGAAGATAAGGATTCAGAAACGCTTGAGCACGACGGTACGACCCTTGAGCACGACGGTACGACCCTTGAGCACAACGGGACGACCCTTGAGCACGACGGGACGACCCTTGGGCACGACGGTACAACCCTTGAGCACGACGGTACGACCCTTGAGCACGACGGTACGACCCTTGAGCACGACGGTAAGACCCTTGAGCACTACGATACGACCCTTGAGCACGACGGAACGACCCTTGAGCACGACCAAGACCCCTGGGTATGGGGGCCTGGCCTTCAACCTACCCCTATCCCCTTCAATGGTCAGCGGGAATTCTTGTGGTGCCTCTGGTGTGTGTGTGTGTGTGTGTGTGTGTGTGTGTGTGTGTGTGTGTGTGTGTGTGTGTGTGTGTGTGTGGTGGTATGGAGTGGTATGGGGCGGGTGGGAGGGCGGGCCAGCTGGCACTGTGGCACTGGTGGCCGACATAAAAACAGTAAACAGTGGCGCGTGGTGCCTTGCCCCTGGCACCAGCACCCAGGGTGAAGGTCGCCGCCGGCCTCACCTGCACAGGTGACGTCATCGGTGCCTACCTACCTAGCCCACCTGTGGGGGAGGTGTGGCCAGTGACGAGACCACCTGCTGCCTCCCACATCCTCATCCTCCACACCTGTGGGTGTGGCTGAGTGAGTGAGCCACCAGCTGTCCCCAACCGGACCACTTGGGTGGCTCTGTACACCTGCCTCGACCACACAACTGCCACACACACAACTGCCTCGACCACACACACAACTGCCTCGACCACACAACTGCCTCAGCACGTCAGGCATAATCAACACTGCCTCGTATGGGACAACCCCCAGACATTTCCCCCTTGGATGGCGTGCCTGTCTCCCACGTCATAAGAATGTGACATAAAAATGGCGAGTGGCGGAGGGAGGAGCGGTGGAGGACGCGAGGCGACCTGGGGAGGGAGCGGCCGTGGCAGGTAAAGAGGGCCGGCTGAGGACAGGCTCTCCAGATGCACACAAGCGGCTGTGTTCCGCTCGGACGCGCCGTCATTGCCTGGCGCTGTAGATCCCCCCTCGCCGCTCATTGTCCTCCCTCGAGCTGTGTCCACGATGATGATGTGGCCCGTCTACCGGGAGGTGCTGGAGGCTGGGATGATGTGGCCCGTCTACCGGGAGGTGCTGGGGGCCGGGATGATGTGGCCTGTCTATACCGGGAGGTACTGGGGACAGAGAAAGGGGGGTGGGTGTTGTTGTGGCCCGTCTCCTGGCCGACAGGGACAGAGGGGGGGGAGAGGGGGTGTTTTGGCCTATATACCTAGTGATCCTCGAGGATGGGGGGAGGAGGAGGGGGGTTAGTAGTAGTACTGATGGGGGGCAAATATGGGAAGCTTTGGGGAGAGAGTGTGGGGTAAGAGGAGTGAGAGGGGGGGGTGTACAGACAGATTACCATACAGCCTCCCTCCAGGTCGTAATCACGAGAGGCATCTGGGAAGTAAGGATCAAGCATTAACCCTCCGACTCATGGATGAGAGAGAGAGAGAGAGAGAGAGAGAGAGAGAGAGAGAGAGAGAGAGAGAGAGAGAGAGAGAGAGAGAGAGAGAGAGAGAGAGAGCGCCAGGAGCAACACTGTACCCGACTCATGACCAACCATAATGCACAGGAGAGCCAGGAACAGCAACGCCATACCAGGCCCATGGCCCCCTACAAGGGGTCGTTCTCCAAAGTCGTAGGTCAATAACAAGGAGCCTACCAGGCACACCAGGTACCTGGGCAGCCCACACCATCGTCTGGGGACGGCCTCCTTCCTCTGGTGGGATCAGACAAATCCCTCTATATAGATGGATGATTAAGACGTCGGTCCTCCTTCCCTATGGTTCCTGGCCGACCCTTCTTGACGTTCCCTCCTCTTCCCCTCTCCCATGTTTCTCAAGAAGTCCTTTGACACTCTCCCTTACTCCTTAAATACTCTCCCTTGCTCCTCAACAGTCCTTAAATACTCTCCCTTGCTCCTCAACAGTCCTTAAATACTCTCCCTTGCTCCTTAACAGTCCTTAATTACTCTCCCTTGCTTCTCAACAGTCCTTAAATACTCTCCCTTGCTTCTCAACAGTCCTTAAATACTCTCCCTTGCTTCTCAACAGTCCTTAAATACTCTCCCTTGCTCCTCAACAGTCCTTAAATACTCTCCCTTGCTCCTCAACAGTCCTTAAATACTCTCCCTTGCTCCATAAGTCCTTAAATAGTCTCCTACTCTCCCTTGCTTCTCATAAGTCCCTAAATACTCTCCCCTGCCGCCCAACAGTTCCCAACTCTCCCCTGCTTCACAACAGTCCTTAAGTACTCTCCCTTAATTCGCAAGTCCCTAAGTACTCTCTCTCTTGCTTCTCGACAGACCCAATATACTCTCCCTTACTTCTCAAGTCCTTTAATACTCTCCCTTGCTTCTCAACAGTCCTCAAATAGTCTCCCTTGGTCTTCAATCAACCCTGTAACTGTGTGTGAACCATGACTGGTGTGGTCGTCCCCCCCGACCGGGAGTACAGACCCCCACCCCACGGGACCTCATGTAATGGAGGTGTTGCCCGCTGTTAACTAACTAACTGGGTCTGGGATGCGTACAATACCGTCTGGGATCCGCAGTCCCACTTGACAAGCTTTCATCTCAGGGGATTAGAGGGACGGTGAGGGTGTGGGATGTGAGGTTGGGGGGAGACACAAGGACCTAGCGGTGATCACCCCACTGTCCCACACACACACACACACACACACACACACACACACACACACACACACACAATATATATATATATATATATATATATATATATATATATATATATATATATATATATATATATATATATATATATATCCTCCACCCTCCTCCTCCACTCCCCTTCGACAGCCCCCCACAAAGAGCCAAGCGGATAGAGGAGGGGAAGGGGGGTGAGGAGGAGGAGGGGGGGGGGGGTAAGCAGTAACAGCCAAAGAGAGAGAGAGAGAGACGCCGCGAGAACTCACGAGACCGCAAGGTATAAGCCTGCATCACCCCGCGGCGCCCTTATACAATATCGATTTCATGACCTACTTGTCCCGGGGCCGAATTAAAAGACACGACCGTATGAATTCCCGGACAAATGTAATCTTTCGTACCACTTGCGAGCATTCACGACGGTACAAAAGACCCTCGATGGGCCAGGGGCAGCCCTCCCTCCCCAGCCTTTGTGTGCCCTGGGTTTCGAACAGGGGCGCCCCTCCGATCACGACCGCGGAGGGAATTCTTGGTTTCGCTCGATGCGTGCCAATCTCTTTGACTACAGCCTCTGCCTGCTAAGTGGTCATTAACCTCCCTTTTATATCTACTCTCGCTGCTCTCCTCCCCTCTTCTTCTTCTTCCCCCCACGCCTCACCCCTCACCACCCCAAGGTTCTGCCCGCCGGTCGACCGAGCGAGTCGAAGAGCACCGCGTCTACTGATCGATTTCGTCCTCCGTCGTTGCCCCAACGGCATTCATTTCTCTCCTGTCAATCTCAAGTGTCTTGCAAGCGTTTTGCAACTGCTGCTGTTGGTACGACTACTACTACTACTACTACTATCATTACTGCTACTAACTACTACTACTATTACTACTGCTACTACTACTGCTACTACTGCTACTACTACTACTATTACTGCTAGTAACTACTACTACTATTACTGCTACTATTACTACTACTACTATTACGACTAAAGGTCGTAGCCCTCCCCTGGCCCCGTCTTGCCCCACCCCGCTGACGTCTCCGACACCACACGATCCACTCCCTCCCTCTCGTCATCGTAGCGACCCCCACGACGCCCCCACATCTTCCGGTGGCCTCTCCACTCACTGGAACCCCATACCTCCCTCCCCTACCAACATCCCCTCCTCCTCTGCGGCGCCCCAAGTCTCTCCTCCTCCTCTTCCTCCTGAAGCCTCCGGGGACGACCACCCGCCATCACCGCTCAGCCGCCGACCCGGTGATCCGACGACAATCAAAGCCGATGCGACCAATCAGCGGCCGCGTCGGCGGGGGCTGGGGCGGGGCCAATGATTTGATATGACGTAATGAAACCTCGATAAAAATGGCGGAGGGTCGCCGGCGACAGCCTGGTGACACAGCCGCCGCCCGTCGCGGCTCCCGCCGTCGGTGTGTACGTGGGCGGCGGTGGCGTGTGCGTTACGTCACGACGGACCCCTGGCAGGTGACGTCATGATGCATGACATCCCCCTGGCACCATCCGAGAGCCTCAACCCTACCCTCTAGGCCCATACAACCCGTCATGGTAGGGAAAAAAATCAGTGTGTCACGTCCATCTACCCTGCCAGACCTGTCTTGGACCACTACCTCGCTCTACCTCCCTCTACACTCTCAAATATGCTCACCTACCACCTGGTGACCTGGCCTACCATCCTCTGTCACCAGCCTGTAGCCTGACCACCACCAGCACACGCCTGGTGACCTACCTGGCTGACCTCCGTCACATGACCATTACCAGCACACATCGGGTGACCTACCTGGTTGACCTCCGTCACATGACCATCACCAGCACACATCGGGTGACCTACCTGGTTGACCTCCGTCACATGACCATCACCAGAACACATCGGGTGACCTACCTGGTGACCTCCGTCACATGACAATCACCAGCACACATCTGATGACCTACCTGATGACCTCCGTCACATGACCATCACCAACACACATCTGGTGACCTACCTGGTTGACCTCCGTCACATGACCATCACCAGAACACATCGGGTGACCTACCTGGTAACCTACCTGATGACCTACCTGGTGACCTCCGTCACCTAACCATCACCAGTACACACCTGATGACTTACGTGGTGACCTTACCTCTTGACCTCCCTGGTGATGTCCACCACCGGCACACACCTGATGACCTGTCTGGTGACCCCCTACCCGGTGACCTACCTGGTCGACGTCCGTCACCAGCCAGCTCGTAACCTGACCATCACCACACGTGCGCCTCTCACCTAGAACAGAAAAGACAACAAACACCGTCAGCAGAAGCCAACAAAATCAACGCCACAAGACAAAAAAAAAAAAAATATGAACAGTGAGGTACGCCATGGATGGGAGCGGGGAAAGGTGGGTAGTCTATAGGGTAAGAAGGGTGAGGTGGGTAGAGGGAAAGAGGTGCAAGTGAAGGGCAGGGGGTAAAGCGCGAGTTGAGGGGCCAGTTCTTCCTGCCAGCATTTTACCCCTTCAATTTCCCGTTCTTTCCCCTCATCTCTTCTCCCACCTCTTCAACCTCTTTTGTCTCCTCCTCCTCCACCTCTTCTTCCTCCTCCTCCTCCTCCTCCCTGCTAATCCCTCAACTTCCCCTCATTCTCTCCCCATCCCGCTAACTCCGTGTTCTGGATTAAACGGTCTTTAACCCAACAAGTTTTTAGGTGAGGTTTCGGGACCCACCAGCACCCTTGAGGGACGACAGCACACGGCCCTAAAGCACGACTCGGACGACCCCTGAGCACGACTGCAACCACTCGGCACGACCTCTGAGCACGACGGCACGACCTCTGAGCATGATGACATGGCGCTGGACCTCGAACCTTGAAGGGCAGGCCTAAGGCTAGGATCACCCATACCCAAGGGTCGTACCGTCGTGCTCAGGGGGTCGCCCATATTCTATCGCCTGTCTCTTCGGCTCAGCTCCCAGGAGGATGGAATATCGCCCAGAGGAAATGCATTCCACCCCAGTTCTAAAATACAGCTCAGACGTCATAATACAGGAGGGGAAAATGTCGTAAGTAAACTATTGATATAATAATAATAATAATAACAACAATAATGATAATCATAATAATAATGATAATAATAATAATAATAATAATAATAATAATAATAATAATAATAATAATAATAATAATAATAATAATAATAATGATAATCATAAAAACAATGATAATAGTAATAGAAGAAGAGGAAGAACACACACACACACACACACACACACACACACACACATATATATATATATATATATATATATATATATATATATATATATATATATATATATATATATATTGCACGTCGAAAACATCTATAGAACTACACAAGACCTAAATAGTTTGACGAGGCAAAATCAAAAAACACCCTTCCAACCCCTTGCAGAGAGTCGCTTTTAGACCCTATTGTCATGCAGAATTGAACTCCCGCCCCCTTCCGCCCCCCCTTTTAATCATCCTCACCCCCCAACCCCCTTTCCCCCCTAAGACAACGACTTCGCCCCTTCTAACCATCCCCCTCTCCCCTTCCCTTCCCAAGACTACGACTACCCTCCCCTCCCCCTTCTAACAATCCCCTCCTCCCCCATACCTTACCCCAAGACCTAGCCTGCGCCCCTTCTAACCAGACTCTACGAGAGCCATTAATGTAAGAGGAGGGGTTGGTGGAGAGAGAGAGAGAGAGAGAGAGAGAGAGAGAGAGAGAGAGAGAGAGAGAGAGAGAGAGAGAGAGAGAGAGAGAGAGAGAATGGTGGGGGGGGGGAAATAAGAAATATAGAAAAAAAAATAGAGTCGAGAATTGAAAGATGTCTTCTATTATGGTGTATGTGTGTGTGTGTGTGTGTGTGTGTGTGGAGGGGCCAGAACTCCTCCCGTGTGGTCTCTCCCTACCTCCAATGACAATACGGAAATGAACCAACCACAGCCATTAACTTTTTGCCCAAAATTCTGTTGTAGTTTGGCCGCGCCACAAGTAGTAGGGGGGAGGTGGTGGTGGTGGTGGAGGGGGGGGGAGAAAAAACTGTTTACATAAACACCTTAATAATAATGAGGGCGCATGCGTCATCTCCCAGGGCCAGAATTACGATCTGCGTCACTTGGCATACCTGGTTAATGTTAACACTTGGCATACTTGGTTAATGTTAACACTTGGCATACCTGGTTAGTGTTAACATGCGTCCTACAGACAAGGACTAAGTTGAAATGTAATTTAACTCTGATGATTATTTCTCATATTAGTCATTAAAACACCTTAATGATAAGGACGCATGCGTCATCTCCGACAGCCGCAGCGTCGCACCCATTTTAACATCATGTAAACAAAACGCCCTGTTGAAAAAGGACGAAGTTAAAGAAAAAAAAAAAGGTAATCTAACATTAATGATAATCTTTCATATTACTTACGACTTGGCTATGAGGTATGATGATTGGTACTGTACTAAAAGATTGGAGATTGGACACCGCATGACAATCGTCAAAATGATTCACTCAGTACCACAGGAACCTCGTTCACTAACCAGACGCCGTCCTAGCCAAAGGATGCACCTTCGTATCCTAGCCACCTGGCCGGAACTCTACTTGCAAGGTAAAGTCAGACTCTACCCACAAACACACTGGCGAAACTCTTACCACACACCACCTACCTGGGCCTAACAAAACTCTACTTTGGTCTAACCACAGTCTACTTTCCCTCGGCCTATCCAAATAAACTTTCTCCCCCTCCACAATACAATCTAACCAGACGCTTCCCTCCCCCACATAACCAAAATGGTCTAACCCATCTGCCAAATTAGTCTCAAAAATCGAACTTCTACCACGCTGAACATCATGTAACTCCTCATTATTCCAGCTAATGAGCCAATTTGTTTTACTTATCAATTACACCCATATTCAGATATGAATATCCTCCTCGATTTCCAAGGAACGTGTTTTAAATGTAACTCTAATCCGTGAGCTTAGTGGTCCAGTGGTCACATCGCTGACGGCGAATCACGCGCGGGCCCGCCAAGGTTCGAATCCTGGACAGGGCAATCGGTAGACAGTCAACCAGACAACACAACCATTCATTCTCCCCCACGAGGCTGGTCGATAAATGGCTACCTGACTTAGGGGAGAAAGAATACTTCCCACGTATTCCCTGCGTGTCGTAGAAAGCGACTAAATGGGGAGGGAGCGGGGGGGCTGGAAATCCTCCCCTCCAGTTTCAAATTTTCCAAAAGAAGGAACAGAGAGCGGGGCTAAGTGAGGATGTTACCTCTACGGCTCCGTCCTCTGTTATTAATGCTACCTCGCTAACGCGGGAAATGGCGAATATGTATGAAAAGAAAAAGAAAATAATATATATATATATATATATATATATATATATATATATATATATATATATATATATATATATATATATTACCGTTTGGTATGTCTTTAATGTACAGTGGGTGCATTTGGAATTTGTGTAAGAGGCCAAAAGTGTCGTATGTAGATACACATTTCCTGGTATAAAGAGTAATTAAACAGTCTCATTAATATTGCTCACACTCGTGTCTACCAGCCAAACCAAATACCACCCCAAGTGTCAAGCGTGATTTATGATATCGTGGTCAATAAGGAAACAACTTCCACCATCACCACTAGGGAATTTCAACCCTATTAATCTCTCACCTGGGATGTTGTAAACATTGGCTTACGATTTTCATGCCCCCCCCCCCCCCCCTCCCTCAGGACGTGTGTGTGTGTGTGTGTGTGTGTGTGTGTGTGTGTGTGTGTGTGTGTGTGTGTCTGTGGTTAATGGTCACTTTGCGGTGTGAACTGCGTGTCATTTTCGCCTCTCTGTTCCTAAAGTCTTGAGATTCGTTGGGATGCTTCGAAATAAATCAGGCGTCCGTGCAGTTCCGAGTCACTTACTTAAATCACTAATGACTCAAATACTTGTCACAAAAGCTAATGAAGTAAAAGAAAAAAATCGTAAATGAGCCAATCCGACAGTAATTGATGTCTCTTATGTATACCATACATATGCATGTCTGATTCTCATGTATACTTGACGAATACTTGAAGTTAGCTTAGGGGCCCATCTCTAACCCCTTGGTACGTTCTGCGACCAATGTATGGGGCTGATCAACCAAGCTGTTTGATCCTCAACCTATACGTTTAATATAAAGAATGATTTAATCTTTTTACGAATCCTCTCTCATTTTCTATTTCTGATTTCCTATCAATAACTATATAAAAAAGAAAAAAAAAAACGGGCACTGGGTTTTCTACTGAACCTTTAAACCAGGTGTAACTTGGATTTAAGGTTTAGACTAAGAAAAATCTTTATATTTTTACTGTGCCAACGTTTCACTCCCATCTCCAAAATCGTATCGAACCAAGAAATTCATATAAATCTATGTGACGCAACTCCACTAGATTTCTGAGCAATGCATCCAACAGCAAAATGCCTTTGGGGATCATTTTTCTAAACCAGTTCGCTTATGAGAGACGACTTACAGAACATAACATCATAGTCTCATTCCCTCCCTCGTACATCTTCGTAATGGACAGGACCTCTACGTATCAAGTTATAGACTATCATCAATATCGCCGTAATGACATCAATGTGCCAAGTACAACATCCGACCGCCCAGAGCATCATCAATGAATCGGTGGGCTGCCAACCCAATGTTGGTAATAACACCGTTTATCACCTCCTCCACACTGAAAGCCCCAGTGCCTACTGAGAGAGAGAGTGTGTGTGTGTGTGTGTGTGTGTGTGTGTGTGTGTGTGTGTGTGTGTGTGTGTGTGTGTGTGTTGCATTTTCTCAAGTGTGTTTTTCAGCCTTCAGCTGCAGCAGGTTCAATAACCTTTGACAGCAGGAGAATCGTCCCAGCACACAAGATCTGAAGCAGGAGGAGGAGGAGGAGGAGGAGGAGGAGGAGGAGGAGGAGGAGGAGGAAGAGGAGGAGGAGGAGGAGGAGGAGGAGGAGGAGGAGGAGGAGGGAGGAAGGCCGCCAGCCTCGCCACATCCATTACAGTACCCAGCTTCGTCAGGAGCGGGTCACAATCTCTACAAATAATTCGTGTCAGATCCTGGCACTACGAGGTGGCCGGCCCGCCCACCTCCCCCGTACCACACAGAACCCCATGACTGATGTGTATCGCAAATATCTGGCCATCTTGACGCACCTCTACCACTGCCAACCACAGCTCATCACGGGATTGTGCGAGGGGTCGAGGACAAAAGAAGAGGCTGAGGGAGAGGAGGGAGGGAGACGGCTCTGAGGGGGTTGATGGTTGAAAGATGAGGAAGGGCAGGGAGGAGGATGATGAGGGAGAGGCGCAAGGGTTGATGGTTGATGGATGACGAGGATAGAGGGCCGGGTACGGCTGAAGGGGAACGGGAGAGTCTATATGGCCGACCGAGATGGAGGTAGTGAATAATGAAGCCCGTTTCATTCATTAGTCTCTCCGGCAGGTGCCACCCCGCCCCGGCGAAAGAGGCCTCCCCATCCACCACACACTCACACCTTGATATGAGCCTTAGGTGATGACTGGCTTGTGGTGGAGTGGATGGCTGGTTGGTCGGTCAGCTAACGTGATGATAAGAAGAAGGTTCTTAACCCCGTGGGACCGTCGGCAAAGTTGACCAAGATCCCAAGATTACCAGGGGCGGCTGGCAGCTTGGGGTGAATGACTGATCGGTAAATCTTATACGTGTAAAGTCTCAGGACGACCCTCTCTCTCCCATGGCTTGATGAAGGAAAGTGGCACGTTGCTCTTCCTTTGATCGGTCAGATTGTTTGAGGCCGCTACCGGCAGATCTGAGCACCCTCCACAATACCCGAAGAATGAGCTACATTTTGTACAAAGTCATCTAACGGGTTCTTGAATTCCTACCACTGTGACGATCCGTACTGGTGTATTGGCACTCAGGGAGTCATCAAACTTCTAGACCGGGACGTTCACATCACTTTCTGTTGTTGTCCTTGTAGCATACTTTGCGTCCACTGATGTGATTCCATAATATTCGTCATTCTTGTGCGAGTTCTGAAGTGTGCGGTGTCTGCAACACGCTCCACCAGACCGGACTAATCAGCACCTTTCCTAAGCATATCATTTGCATAATTTGGTCTTAAGTCCACCTGTCCGCTAGCTGTGAACACGGGTCTTCAGCCAGCTGTGTGAAAACGGACCGTCAGCCAGCTGTGTGAAGACGGGTCGTCAGCCACCTGCAGACACCAACTCGTCTATGGTGGGCGTGGGCAGTAGCGGACCTCCTCCTCCCGCCTCCCGCGAGCGCATCTTGCCAAAGACAACAGATGGACGGTGATAGCACTGCCCTAGGGGCACTCTCCAACATGGCAACAGCAGTGACAGCAGCACCAGCAGGAGTGCACGATCGCGCCTTTCATGCCTGACCTCAAAAGACCCTCCTGGTGGCACCGCGAGAGGGCCGACCACATGAGCCCCAAATGGTGGCGAGAAGCGGGCGGAGTTCGAGGACATCGGTACCGAAGTCTCCACACCTGTATACCCCGGCGCTCCTCCCGACCCCGATGGCATCGCAGACCCAACCAGACAACTGTACACATCGCCTCTCTTTCGTCTTCACGCATTTTACGTTGTAGAACTTCATGTCCAATTCGTTTGAAATCAAGTATACCGCGTAGCTCGCTCAACCTAAAATATGTCCCCCCCTCTTTCAACCCCCGGGCGATTAATCACCTCCCATTTATTTCCTTCGCGCATTTGACGCTACGGAACCGTATATTTCATTCGCGTGTAATTTAGCTATCGCGATCCGAGCGCGAAGAAAAAAAAAAATGGATGTTCCCTTTTAAACCTCCTGTGATTAATACGCTCCCGACACCAAGTCTACACAGGGGTTACTTTGTCCCCTTCTTCCTGCATGACGCTTTGTAGCACTCTCGCCCCAGACTGTTAATTTTAGGGTCTTAATATCCACAGATCTCATTGCCAAAGCTTTTCCTCTATATTAATCTTTGTCTTGAGGGTTGCCAGGCCGCCACCACCAACGGACGGGGATTAATGTTTTGGGGGAGGTCGAGAGAGACCATTTCGCCCCAGCCGAAGAGGCCGGCAAACATATAAAGCGCCCGAGTTCTTCAGGTCGCGCATCAAGAATGATCATCTCCGTCGCCCCCGCGGCGACGCGTCGTCGTCGCCGGCGACAACAGACAGGATCGCAAAGAGAGAGCTTTTTGCCAATGGTCGGCGCGAACAGATTTCCATCGGGGCAACAAGATGATGAGGAACACTCGGCGAATGACGTCGGCTCAGGTGGCAGAGGGAGATCGATGTTAACCTCCTCAGAGCACGGCGGTACGACAATTGAGCAAGACGGTACGACCATTGAGCACGACGGTACGAGCCTTGAGCACGGCGGTGCGACCATTGAGCACGACGTTACGATCCTTGAGCACGACGGTATGAGCCTTAAACACAACGGTACGAGCCTTGAGCACGACGATACGAGCCTTGAGCACGACGGTATGACCCTTGAACACGAGAGCAGGATCCTTGATCACGACAATACGACCCTTGCGTAAGACGGCGCGACCTTAAGGTTCAGGCCAATGACCAGGTCATGTCTCTGATAGTCCTCCTTATATTTTTCTTAACCTTCCAATCAAGACAGGCAAGGCACCGTAACCTCAAAGCCCTCATGGCAATACGGACGATAAAGGACATAGTCACAACAAAGTCTTGATACTTATGATACCCATGAAGGCCTTAAAATTGAAAATGCCTCCGACGAAACGAGACACATGGTTTTAAGTCGAAGGCTACGGTCATAGGTAAAAGTAATCATGGAGGTGTAAGAGGGAGAATAAAGAGATGGAGAAGGAAGGAGAGAACTGGCGAGGTAATCTACGACTTACGTAAGGGCGAGGCGAGAAAAACTCGAATGGAGCGTACGTGAAGGCGAGTGTGGAACCGTGAGAGTCGGCGTCCGGCAAGGTTACAACCATCCTCCCTTGAGACTCCTGCGGCTACGCCTCCTGCGGCCACGCCACCTGCGGCCACGCAAGTCTCTCTAACAAGTCGATATAGAAAAGCTGACATCTGTAGCTGGCGCCACGTCTCACACAACGATCACATGCCCGAGTGTCTCACACGGCGACCAGCTGACCTGATCTCCCGCCAGCTACCACAGTGCCGCCGCCCCAACATGTCCATGACAGGGCCGATGATGCAACGCCCTCCCAGGCCAGCATCTTGCCCTCCGAGGTCATTACGTCCGCCTGGATCCTCCTGTCGAAGTTTATAAGGCTGCCCCCTTACTTGGAGGGTGGGTGGTGGGGGAGAGGCAGTCACGGCCCCTGACACTTCTATTTCCTTCTGACACAACTTTGGAACACCCGAGGGTCCACAAGACAACTTCAGGACACCTGGAGCACTAACTCCACAACCCCATTAGCCTCCCACCTTCTCAACGACGGCAAGATCGACCTCATGAACCCCATTAAACTGTCAACCTCAGCGACCCATTAAAATGACCCACCAAAGCACTGTCGATCAACGCTTAAGAGAGCTATCGACCATCATTCTCGGCACTGTCAACCTCATCAACCTCCTCCCCTCCATCAACCTCAACAAACCCATTCCACCTCCCTCACCCATCCTCCACCCCACCCGAGCGACCTGGCACAACCCCAGGAAATAATAAGTAACCGAGGCATACAATGCCTACTTCTCCATTAGCCTGGTGATAAACGAGGAGAGGTGAGGCACTGTGCCACACTGCTGCCAGCCACCGTAGCCAAAGTGGCACCACAGTTCCTCCAGATCTCAATGGCAGAGTCGTTTTTCTGGGAGGGTGAGGAAAAGCCATTCTTCACCCTAACTAGGGCGGAGACGATCTTTCTTGGGGCCCCCGGGGCAGGCAACGATGGAACTATCAACGCCAGCCCTCGCAAACACCTACGTGGGAAAAATCTTGTTTAAACCAATTGAAACTACAAAGACGACGCTCTGTAACCGCTCAATGCGACACCCAATCTTTAATGGCGATCTCAAAGACGAGTGAAATAAAGCTGTGTTCATTACCGGTGACTTACAATATATGATTATGCTGGTAACTGCCGCTTTGAAGTCCGTAATTTATCTGTTTAAAAAGCTCAGGGTTCATAATGTGTTTGTGTGCTTTGGGGATGTGGTTACCTCATGTGAGGTTGGAGGATGTGTGTGGAGGCGATGGGGGGGATGGGTGTGGTCGTGAGGTGGTTGGAACGTGTGGTGGTGGTAACGGGAAGGAGATGGGGGAAGCTGTGGTGGTGACGGTGGTGGTGGTGGGGGATGTGTGTGTGTGGTCAGCGCCAGGTTTTTCTTAGGATGTTTTGAGAACTGGCGTCCGGCAAGGGGGGAAGGCGGAGTACCCTCATCAATTGCGACCACTGGGGTCCTCTCACCAGTAACAGAGACGCAGACGAAAGCCAAAGAAGAAAGATGAAACAGAAAAGATGAGAAACAAGAGGAACGAAGAGGAACGTTCTCTGTCAAATTTTTCAGGTCCACATCACACATCTTGCAGATTCACATCAAATAATTTCCAAGACCCTATCTAAAATTTACCAGGTCCACTTTCTAATATTTACCAGGTCCACACTTAATATTCACCAGGTCCACACCTAAATTTACCAGGTCCACACCTGATATTTACCAGGTCCACACTTAATATTCACCAGGTCCACACCTAAATTTACCAAGTCCACACCTGATATTTACCAGGTCCACACTTAATATCTACCAAGTCCAAACCTTGTAACCTAACCTGAGCCTTTATGAGGGATGATGCAGAAAACATACGACCCTCACTTACACACGAAGCAGGGAATTATCCCATTAGATTAAAAGACAAAAATGGAAATAAGGGAGAAAATTACGTATAGATGAGTTTTCAGGATGACAGAAAGAAATGAGAGAGATACACACGAACGAGTTACAAGAGAGATGAACGAGCTATACATGACCAAGTTAAGGGAAAGAAAGGTTAAGGAGGGATGAGCTTGAAACATCCGTCAGCAGACGCGAGTGAGGAGGATGAAGTTGTATCAAACTTCTACAAGTGCCAGGGGGTAAAAAAACCACACCTCGGTGGAGGCAGGAATGAAGGAGGACGGGGAGGAGGAGGAGGAGGAGGAGGAGGAGGAGGAGGAGGCGCGATGAAAAATGTGTGTCCGAAGAAAGGAGCATTGAGCAGAAACTAATGATTCTGGTCTAGAGACGAGAGAGGGAGGGAGAGGGAGAGAGAGAGAGAAGGACCAGTTCTAGTTAATGAACCGAAAACTTGAAAGTTAACACCAAAAGGAGGAGGCACGAACACCAACACGAGGCGAAAAGAATACAAGAATAAAATTGTAAAGATGAATACCTGGTGAAGTCTTTGGGGGTACTCTTGACCCCAACAGCCTGGGCTGGGCCCTGGCTGTTTCGAACTGGGTCGTTGGTCGACCAAGCTGTTGGAAGCCGAAGGCCGCAGGCCCACACAGCCTCAACAGATGCAACTCTGGATTAAAAGATACGACTTGAGGAAGATACGAAATGATACGTGTGTTTAGATGCTCTATGTTTGGTGTGGGGAGGAGGTCAAGGTGTTGTGGGTGGGGGCCACATCCATACAATATATTGACTTCCTGTACAAATGTGATCTTGACATTACCAATGGCCACAAAACTACAATCCTCGGACACCACGGTACGATCTTTGATCACGACGGTACGACCCATAGGTATGAAAAACTGGCCTCTGACCTGACTCACTACGGGCCATGTCAAGGGCCAGGCCATCGTAGTGCCGGTGCGCTAAAGAATCGTACCGTCGTCTTCAAGGGTCATATCGTCGTGCTCTAAGGTTTAAGCAACTCCCTTACAGATGTATCTGCCACACACACACACACACACACACACACACACACACACACATATGCACATTTACTCCATGGTGTTTTTTCAACTTTATTTTACCCCTGTAGGTAGTTGTGCCGGAGGGAGAGGTGGGATGGGGAGGTGCCTTACGCTTTAATATTCAGTTTCCAACACATCTCAGAATAAGGCAGTACATAAGCTCGTCAGAGACCATCTGGTCTCCTCTTTTATATGTTCTTCCCATATACCTCAAAGGCAGTGTGGCGCCGCTGAACATCCTTCTCTAAAAAGGCATATAATTTTGTATATTCCTTAACATTTCACTCTAAGTTACGCTACACTGTCATCATGTTTACTTCGCATACGTTCTGCTGTCTTCAGTGCATACGTCTTCAAGCGTTGCAAGGATACAGAAAAAATTCTTCGTTCAGAAAAACTCAAGAGTTACACAAATGTCTAAGTCTCAACGAATGACATCACGGTGATGAGGTCGGGCGGTGAAATCCAATTGGTCCTTTCAAATTCGGCCTCTCGGCGAGTGGGCGGCTCTGAGCCAATCAGCGGCCTGTCGACTCACTTGCACACGGTGGCCGGCAACGCGTTTCTATATCGCCCCCGACTGATGATCTTCCGTAATGGACTTCTCTGAGAGCAGTTGGGCGGGTGGGCGGGCGGGTCCGGTGGACACGACTGGAGGAAAAAAAAGAAGTCGAGGAGATCGAACTTTGTGTAGCGAGGGAGGAGGTTGTAGATTTCCACGGGGGACGGCTGGGTAGGTCCCATCACCTCCGCCTGACGTCGATAAATAACTCAGGAAGGGAGACTTAGGTGTAAACAGGAGGACAAGAAACGAGACAAGAGTGAGGGAGTAGGAAAGGCACGGAGAGAGAAGGAGAGAGGAGCAGCTAGGAAAGTGGGAAAAGGAGGACGACGGAGAGGAGAACAGACGGAGTCAAGGCGATAGAGCACAGGAACCATTTGGAGCTTACTCAATCGGTGGCGTCGGAGAGCTACCACTATCACTCCAGGACCGCTGGCGTGGATCGAGCGAGGTGGTTCGCCCGCCTTACCCAAGGCCAGTCAGAAAGGCGACTGGATATCACTGGACACACACACTGAAAGTTCCTTAGACCCCCTCAACAGCTAAGCTTTCTGGACTTTGTCATTCGCAGCTTAAGAAGACGCAAGGTTTCTGTGACCCCTCGCCTTCAGTGCCTTCCACCAATGCTTTTGCCATAGCCCAACCATCGCCCGGACCTCCTGCAACAGCTCGGGAAGAAGCTACTGCACCACCTCGCCACCTTTATACCTCCTGCAACTTGAGATCCCTCGTCCCCGAGTTGCATTAAGCAGCATAACCACATCGAGCTCGTGCAGACCGATACAACCGATTCGTCCCTGCAACTCCCGCATCCCATACTCATCCTGTGAGCGGTGGCGCAAAAGGATTACAGAGGTTACAATGGGGTCTTACTCAGACCCCCAGTGGGTTGAAATTACATAGGAGTTTTAAATAGCTGATTCAGCGCATGATCTTCATGACATACGTTACACAGTTTCGTATGGTAAGTTTTACCGACTGGATGTAAAATAGTGGATACAAACTTGCTACAAGAACAGCCACATCCCAAACATTGTCAGTGTCATTCAGTAGACTGCAACCACAGCGTTTTTGTGTAAAGACTCTGGCCAGTAGACCCGGAGTTGGACACGGGGCCACGTCCGCCTGGCCAGCAAATCCGGAGCTGGACACGGGGCCATGTCCGCCTGGCCAGTAGACCCGGAGATGGACACGGGGCCACGTCCGCCTGGCCAGGAGACCCGGAGCTGGACACGGGGCCACGTCCGCCTGGCCAGTAGACCCGGAGCTGGACACGGGGCCACGTCCGCCTGGCCAGTAGACCCGGAGCTGGACACGGGGCCACGTCCGCCTGGCCAGTAGACCCGGAGCTGGACACGGGGCCACGTCCGCCTGGCCAGTAGACCCGGAGCTGGACACGGGGCCATGTCCGCCGGCCGACCGTCCGTCACCGCCGCAGACCTTATCATCGTCCGAGTCATTAGCGCTTTTGTCCCTGGCGGCCGTTGGCTATAAATCGTCGAGGTAGTTGGTGGTGAATATTACCCTGATAAGACTGCTGCTGCTGCTGCTGGGGTCAGGGCCAGGCCTCTGGGGTCATGACCCCCATCGGCCGTGGCCCCCTGACCCCATCAGCCTCGGGCACCTCAAAGGAGACACCATAAACTAACGCCTGATATCATCAAGGGGATGATCATTCGAGCAGTATTATCACAGGCTCAGCAATTACTTTAATGACATCAATGAACAGTGAATACTCCTATTTATGTAAGATTATAACACGAAGTATTTTACTTTTCTATCAGACACGAGGACATCCCGCATCCTTCTCAGAGTATCCTGTTGCAGAAATCAGACCACTACGGGCGTTCCGTTCATCCCTCCCTATACAATCTCACCTGTATACTCGCTACACTGAAAGGCGTTCAAAGCTATTATCCTCCCGGCTTATGCGCCGGCGGGAGCGGTGAGTGGGTCTTTAAAGTGACCCCAGCTTGACCCAGTGACGAAGGCTTAGGTCCCCTGGTGACGCTAGACAACCTCGCCTGACCCATCTTGACCCAACTGCTCAAATCATGTTCTCAGTCATTGGTAAGTCAGTCCATTTACGCCTGAAGCCACTCAACACCTGGGTCTCGAAGCCGCTCCTCCACCTATCCATCCGCCCCGACACCCAGCCTGCCTCCCAGCCTGCCACCCAGCCACTCACCACAGCCATAAACACCTTCTACAGGTAAAATCGTCATTCTAAACATTGCGCCTAGAAAGCCCGTGGTTAACTCCATGAACGGGTGACCATAACCATATGAGAGAGAGAGAGAGAGAGAGAGAGAGAGAGAGAGAGAGAGAGAGAGAGAGAGAGAGAGAGAGAGAGAGAGAAGAGAGTGTTTCGTCATCCTGGCCAAGACATTGATATCGGCACCCACATCAACAATAATTCATCAGCAGTTTTTATATTTCATCTCCAGTTTCCATCAAGCCAAGCTGTTGATGACGACTGTAGACAGTTTACAGCCTGGTTTGCATGAAGATGAGACGATCGGTAGCTCTCTATACATGGTAAGCGATGGTACGACACAGTCTAGAGGTACACCAATGGCCAGGTACAAGGGTTCGGCGGTACGGGGGTCGAACGGTACTAGGGTACGGCTGCGAAAGGGGGTCGAACGCTACACAGATCAGGAGATAGACAGGTCGGGTGGTCGACAGGTCGGGTGGTGTACAGGTCGGGTGGTCGACAGGTCCGGTGGTGTTCAGGTCGGGATATTATATACAGTCCTTCTTAATTCGGGCACTACGGAAGCCGATCAATACGTGAGTCGGAAAGTATTCATGATAAGCACGACAGGTCTCAAATTGTCTGACTGAACACATGACCAACACGAAAGCTTGGTCCCTGACCCAGCTGTGGGGGGTTGAAGACCTCCCAAACCATCGTAAGGTATACGTAAGGTAAGGTCCCACACCCAGCTGTGGGGGTAGAAGACCTCCCAAACCATCGTAAGTTATACGTAAGGTAAGGTCCCAGAACCAGCTGTGGGGGGTTGAAGACCTCCCAAACCATCGTAAGGTATACGTAAGGTAAGGTCCCACACCCAGCTGTGGGGGTAGAAGACCTCCCAAACGTGAAGTCTACCGCATGGAGCAGAGAGCACGACCCACTCACTGAACAGGCTATCACAGTGAGGCAGTGAAGGCAACGCCAGCCTTCCAGTGACCCACCAATCACTGCAAAATATAGTCGTGACACACAAGTCGACAGTGCCTGTTGTATCGCCATTGTATCACTGCAGCAGAGCCACTGTCTAATGTGTGGGGTGAGGAAGTATTGTCAACGAGGACCGAACCGCCTCCCGAAGCCATCACAATGAGTGGTTACCGTTCGTCGGTCTCAATGTTCGAGTGCGGCGCTCAGCGGGCCTTTGTATGGGTAAGTAGGCATTGGGTCACAGTCTCCGCCCCTCCACAAGCCCTCTACTTTCGCAGCCGATATCACGATCACGCCGGTCTACTAAAGCTCAAAAAAATCACTAACACGTAACACTGCCTGCGGTTCGACGCGCCGCGTTCCGCAATCTTCTTTCCTAAAAACTTGGCACGATATTTGCTTTCTTCCATTTACCCGTGTTCCTGAAATTACCTCTACCGTTCAGCTGCGCCATCACCTGTAATTATCACAGCCGGAATGGTCTCGGAATTCTTTTCCTCCTCTTTTTTTTTTTTTCTTTAATGGATTGCTTAGGATGGTGGATGATGGTGACGGAAGGGGTGGGAGAGTAAAATGAAGAGGGGACAGACTGAGAGGCAAGATAAAGATGGAGAGGATGATCGCCGGAGATTAAGTGAAAGTGAGCTGAATCTATAATCTAAGACAGCGCTACTTTCACGCACACACACACTGAGTATGAAGAAGGAAGTCATGGAAGACGATGAAGGTTTAGTGATCGGAGAGGAAAGAAAACGGGAGGCGAAAGAGCGTCGAAAATGGGGCAAGGCAGGTGGAGGGGGTTCGGGGTTCGTGAACCCGTGAGGCAGAGCGGTGGGTGGGTACTATCGCTCGAGGAAGCTACAACGTACGCCAATGTGGGAGTTATAACTCAACGGTTCGTCCTCACTCCAACAACCTTAACCCCCTTCAGTTCGACGGTACGACCCTGGGGCACTAGGGGGCGATCCTCGAACTTGAACGGTACGACCTGGGTCGTACTGTCGTGCTCAATGGTCGTGCCTTAGGTGATTCCTTTTAATGCCTTCCAATCTAGGTCAACATATAAGAACGGAAGCTTCATGTGACAAACTGTTTCGAGACGACGAAACGAGAATTCCTTTTCCTCTAGCTGTTCATTGAGTCCGTCGCCCTGAGGGACATTACCATTTGTGGCCGCTGGAAACTCGAGGAAGTCGAAGCCGCTGTGACGTCTGTTTCTTTCCCTACACCGCCAAGCTTTGGAACTCTCTATACCTTTTCATGTCTTCCCTAACACCTAGCACCTGACCCTTTTTAAAGCGAAGGCTTTCCAATTCCTCCAAAACTTTTGATCAATTTTTCCGTTTTCTCTATTCTCCTTTCATTTAACCTCTTCTATCTCATGTCATGCCTTGCCTCGAAGACTCGTATCCGTGCCAAGAACCCCAAACTTAAAATGAAATATGTAGAATATATTCAAGTACATGTCTTCGCCCTTATGCACCAGACCTAACAACTACTACTACAACTGACCTAACCACGTCTCCCTCTTGGCAATTTGTCCTCGGGTTACCCTCTCCCCGAAACTCTTCTGTTTTCTTTTTTTCCTACAAGTTCCAACCACCCCTCAGAGCGGCTGCCAACTGGCTCAAGACAGATCTACGATTTGTCCTCTCCGTCTACACGAGCAGAGCGAACCCAGCCCGTGAGACTGGATTATGAAGCAGTGTTTATATGTAAACACCACCTGGAAGCTGGGCCCTCTGCTATGCAATCCTGTTTCTACCACAACGAATACTGTGGCAATCCCCCAGATTAATCTCGTCGTGGATCATCAGGTCTCTCTGGCCTTCCCCATCCTCTCTCTCTCTCTCTCTCTCTCTCTCTCTCTCTCTCTCTCTCTCTCTCTCTCTCTCTCTCTCTCTCTCTCTCATCTCATGGCTCCTCTCAGGGTAATTCGAAAGGGCCGAGCATCTCATTGTACTAGTGGCTACTGCAGCTACGAGAGAGAGAGAGAGAGAGAGAGAGAGAGAGAGAGAGAGAGAGAGAGAGAGAGAGAGAGAGAGAGAGAGAGAGAGAGAGAGAGATGAATCATGAACACTGGACGACCCTGTGTGGTGTGGGTGTCCCCGAGGGCCTCTTCTCCCTCGCGAGCGAGGCGACCTGCGGCAGCGCCACTTGAAGTGGACAAAGTTTAAGCCAATCATTCCACTGTTCGTAGGTCATGACCTGGAAGATGATTGAAATGCCAACCAAGCACGATAAACAGCCTGCAGCATCGACGAAATTTCCACTCAATGTTTTTGCTGTACTTCATACAGAGGAGTATCTCACGTTATGGAAATTCAACGCTTATGAGCTTACAAAAAGATACATGAAAATCTAAAACTTGCTCATACCTTTTGGCTTCCTTTAAAAAGTCCGTCGATCTAAATTTAACGACTAAAATTTCCTCCAGTTGTTTTATCATTTCCATTGTTGCTATATGAATCATACCTAAGATGTGAATCCCTGCTTGTAGAGCGACAGTGTTGATAATAAATAGAATGGAGCCTAGAATCGAACCTTGCAGTACCCCCCGCTCGTCAATTTAAGTCACGTACACGTATCTGATCCTTAACAGAATCGGGCATGAATATGACTCAGTCTTTACCCAACACGATGAGTCGAGAGAAACGTTCATAGGAAGGAAGTCTAATCCTTCGTATACGAGAGGCCGTCAAAATCCTCGTCTGGTCGCTGAGACATCTCTCGTATCTCTTCCAAATGCCTGACCGTTTGTCTGTCACCCCAGGTGCTCCACACAGTGGATGTCTCCTCTATTCGGGTATGAAGTCATTTCTCGTTCCTCAAATTACCGTGCGTAGGCGTTTACGTCTGTCGGGGAAGCAAGCGAGTCATTACCATTACGGGCCAAACCTCCTCGGGAATGCCTTTGTCTAAGACGCACTCAGTGTTTAAACCTTCGCCAGGAAAAAAAAAAATAAAAAAGAGAGAGAAAGCCATTTACCGATCACCCCCTTAAATGTGGCACCCTATACTTGCCTTTCTATGAGGTACACGGTGAAGAGAGAGAGATACCGACTCGTTACGAGTATAACTAGTTAAAGAAAACAGGAAGTCCCCCTTTGGAACGTGAGTGTATAATCATGGTCGGACGCCAGCGGCGTTTTACCATCATAAGTCTTCCATTTTCCATGACATCTGGCGGTTGCCGACGCTGCAGGCAAGCGAATGGAGCAACAATACACAATAACACATTACGAATGCAGGTGGCACTTGTTGTGGTCGCTATGGAGCCACGACTCCCGTCTGAGAACCTACCAATCGGTGAGGGAAGATGGCCATGGCCAAGTCTTCCATTTGCCGAGCCTATACGGGCCACCTAAGGTACCTATGGCCATGTCTTCCTACTTGCCGAGCCCATACGGGCCACCTGAGGTAACTATGGCCATGTCTTCCTAATTGCCGAGCCTCTACGAGCCACGGGAGATGGCCATCGTCAAGTGTGGCAACCTGCTGAGCCCTTACAGGCCATGGAAGGTGTCCATGGCCAACCTGTCCGTATGCCGAACCCTCACAGAGCACGGAAGGTGGCCAAAACTAAGTCTTCCAGCCTCTGGTGCCCTTACGAGGATAGATGGTCAGTATACAGGTTCTACATCAGACAGAGACGAGCGGCCAAATGGACGAGAGCTCCTCGAAGCATCGGGAAGACATCGCCTTCAGGAGACGGAGTAAGGAAGACAATGCGGGCAGGTGAGACGCGGCTTGGAACGTCGTACCCCCGCCTCCAGCACCGTACAGCACATTAAATTCAATGAACATGTCGCCTTGGGTTCATTACCCATTACCCAACACCCCTGATACTCTCGTTAAGACCCCACCTCAGAGATATATGATAAGGGACGAACATGCGATGTCTCTTTTTTCTTTTCCCCAGGAAGGGTCATAACGAGCCATCCCCTCACCACGAATCATCTGTTACGTAAAAGATCTGTTGGTATGTCTGATTAGCCGCAGGAGTGTGTAAATATGCCATCTGTCCCACTCAGCAGTCAGGCCGGAAACATATGTTCACCAATTTGTCCTTGGAAAAAAAAAAAAAAGAGTTACCAGTTTGAATTAGATATAAGTATCAGCGACCGACTGGAATATCTCGACTTCAAGACAGTGCACGGGGCTCCTGGTTCTTCCCGGACACAGTAACACACTCACCTTGACTGATAATACGACGTGTCGTGCGCCGAAGGAGCCAGGACGACACCACGACACTAGGCCAGGTGTCTGCCACGACAGTCTTGCCCCACAGTTTTATTCCCGAGACCAGAAACCCAATTAGATTGTCTTGTGATCGGTAGATAAGAGGTTTAGCCACGGACAACTGCCGTGGTCCCTCTCGTCTCTCTCCTTTCGAAACTGACGGACGCTGAAGCAATGGTACGTACCGGTGCAACGAGAGGACATGGGTTCGCATCCTTCTGTTGTATTTCGCATTTTACGTAAGTTTGCATAAACGTGTGAATGTATCTTTTGGACAGATTGACGTTTAACGTTTATTTGGGGTGGGGGGGGTGGGCGCAAGACGGAACGACCCAACGCCGCGCCCTTGTTCTGGTCAGAGACGACGCAGAGCCGCTCCGTCGGCGTGTTCAAGACCCGCGGACGTGGTAACGGCGTGTCGGAGCCGTGGTGTCGGAGATGCGACATGGGATCGCACCATACCTCCTCGCTCAGGGTAGGGAGGGGTGGCTGGTGTGGATGGGTGGGTACCTCCACCTCCCAGATGGCAATAAAGATTTAAACTTGACGCGGAGCCGAGCAATTTGCCGCGATTTTTGCATAGGAACTTGGAAAGCTCCATCTCTTCAGCGTCGCTCCAGGGGACGGGAGATTAGTGGGATTGGGGGGAGGAGGGAGGAGGAGGAGGAGGAGGAGGATGGGGACGACGACGACTGCAAGTGGTTATTACAGTGGTGTTGATAGTGGTGAATATACCTGGTGACTCTGGCATGTGGGCCTTAATGCCTGGTGATCCTTAGATGAGACAGTGATGGTGCGAGGTAGTGTGGTGGTAGTGAAGATGGTGCGTTGTGATGCCTGGTGACTGTGTGTTGTGATTGTTGGGGTAGTGAAGATAGTGGTAATGCCTGGTGATTGTGGTTGTGATTCTGGGGAGTAGTGAAGATGCTGGTGATTGTGATTGTGATTCAGGGAGGTAGCAAAGATGCTGGTGATTGTGGTTGTGATTCTGGGGGGTAGTGAAGATACAGGTGATTGTGGTAAAGATTCTAGGGGGGTAGTGAAGATACTGGTGATTGTGGTTGTGATTCTGGGAAATAGTGAAAGTACTGGTGATTGTGGTTGTGATTCTGGGAAATAGTGAAAGTACTGGTGATTGTGGTTGTGATTCTGGGAAATAGTGAAAGTACTGGTGATTGTGGTTGTGATTCAGGGAGGTAGTAAAGATGCAGGTGATTGTGGTTGTGATTCTGGGGGTAGTGAAGGTACTGGTGATTGTGGTTGTGATTCAGGGAGGTGGTATACTGGTGATTGTGATTCGGGGAGGTAGTAAAGATACTGGTGGTGCCCGGTGATTGCGCCACGGACAGTATATAACCTGTCAATAAAAGCAGTTTACTATATATGACGTCCTGTGTTGGACCTCTCGCTCTCGTGCACACTCCGGTATAACACCGAGCCTCCTCTCTCTCTCTCTCTCTCTCTCTCTCTCTCTCTCTCTCTCTCTCTCTGATCCATCGAGTTGTTCCCAGCAGGCACTCTGCGTAGCCACCACCACCACCTCACCACCCTCCCCCTCTCCAACAGCAGCACCAGCACCGCCACCACACCACCTCCAGCAGAGCCTCTGAAGGGCCTATGCAGGCAGCCCAACCAACGCCCCCTATCCACCCACAGTGTGGTTCCAACTATTGACATCCGCGCGCGTTCAAATCGCCCTCGCTGGTGCCCTAAATCACCCCGGATCTATCAGACAGCTATTGCTGCTGCGTCCTTTTTGAGGGAGTCACGATCCTACATGTGTGTTGCCCATTTTGGTCTAATTGGGACACGGGGAACATTCTACCCATTATTTTCTCCCCCGGCTCCTTACAGTCTTGGAAAGTAACTTGTACCGCTGTACCGTCGATCCGTCACCGCTGTATCGCTGTAACGTCATCGCCGTTGCTGTACCGTCGTCGCCACCGCCGTACACCGCCGCCGCTGCTGAAGGTAAATGACTGACACCCGTTGCCGGCTCATTAGCATATCACGACCTGAGCTCCGGCGGGCAACAAAGTCGTATGGAACACACAGGCCCTGAGCGCTCATATGGACCCTAAACGACCTGGACATAAGGGCGAGTGTCGCCTGCCACCGCCTCTCTCCCCGCCGCTCATAAACCAATCATAACTGACGGACAACACGAGAGGCGCAACGCACCCAGACCCGACACACCACCATAGCCCTTACGTCGCGTCGCGATAAGGAGCAGAACGGAATACCAGACACCCGGATCATCATACCACCAAACAAAAAAAAAAAAAGGGACTATAACAACACAAAGGTAAATCAAGCTATCGTCGCCCTTACGTCGGAATGCGACAAAGACCGAAATCAAAATGTCGCGAACGACGCCATCATCGCCCCTCGAGCATAAAGCCGTAAGATCCAGAACACAGTAACCGATTATACCATACTGACCGTTATATCACCCGGACGTAAGAGGCACAGACATACATGGGGCCCAATCATGCGATTGAATACCTTATGTCACCTTGGTGTTAGGGTTAGGACCTTCCCAGCGGCTGGTTGAAACAATAATGCGCCTTTTGTCATCAGGGCTTAAGGATTATATCCCTGTCCTTGCAGCTCGAGTAAAGCAGTTAGGGTGCAGTAGAACAACCAGCGTGCAGCAGTATAGCCGGGGTGCAGCAGTATAGCCAGGGTGCAGCAGTATAGCCAGGGTGCAGCAGTATAGCCAGGGCGCAGCAGTATAGCTAGGGCGCAGCGGTATAGCCGGGATGCAGCAGTATAGCCAGGGCGCAGCAGTATAGCCAGGGCGCAGCAGTATAGCCAGGGTGCAGCAGTATAGCCAGGGTGCAGCAGTATAGCCAGGGTGCAGCGGTATAGCCAGGGTGCAGCAGTATAGCCAGGGTGCAGCAGTATAGCCAGGGCTGCAGCGGTATAGCCAGGGTGCAGCAGTATAGCCAGGGCGCAGCAGGAGAGCCAAGGTGCAACAAGAGAGCTGGAGCGCTGTACTGATAAGGCCGATAAAGATATAACGGAGGAGATAATGCAGCTGGTTTAATTACGTATTCACAGCTGTGCTGGTTGGCTACGAAACGCGCCTCGTGCATTCTCCCTCCCTGCCCGACGGAGGCCAGAGCGCCGCCAGTAGGGTGTCTCCGACCACGCCTTCAGCAGTATCTACAACTTGACCACACCACCTGCGGGTTGGCCCAACCACCTGAGCACCACCTTTGGGGGTTGCTCAGGCACCTTAGCACCACCGGTGTCACGGTGGGCCTTGGTAGCACAAGCAAGCACCACCAGCTGGTACCAAATGTTTTGGCGTATGTGGGGGTGGACACAAGCACATGATTACTGCCAGATGCAGGCACTGATTCAAAGGATGGCGTGGGTGAGGATCTTTCCCCTCTAAACTCTCCTCTTCCAGCCAAGGGCTAGATGAAGAACTATTCCTGTTATCTTCATCTAGCCAAAGGCTAGACGAGGATAACATCAATTTTTCTTTAGATTCCCTTCTATGGGACTCTCATAAGAGGTAACCACGTCCATCGGGCAAGACCACAGGTCATGAAGAGCAGTACTGTGTTTTTGTGGGGCGTAGGACAAATAAGGATCAGGTGTTCAGTGTCTTCAGTGTGAAGGTTGCACCTTGGGCATGAAGGGAGGGTCTTAAGGTGTGATGAATCGAGTTTTTGACGTTGGGGAGATGGGCGGCGGCCAAAAAGTACACGAGAGAAAGTGTAACTCGTGTATGTCTGGGGAGTGCAGTTTCAGATGGGCAAATGTCTTGTGGAGTTTAAGACAGAGTTAGGAAGGTAGAGGCGGCGGGAGGCGGAACAACTGTTGAGTGCTCGTCATTACAGTGCAATTCTGTTTTGGTGATGATCTATCTGTTGGGGAAGAAGAGGATCTGCGAGTATATACTACCGAAGTGTTAGAGGACAAAGCTTTTTCTTTTTATACATATCTTCTAGGAGGTCAAGGATGAGTTATACATACGTTTACTTCACGATGTAAAGTAGGATCATATGACCCCCAAAACACTGCTGATACTAATCCAAGGCCGCATGAAATTTCTCCACACTACATTCCAAACTACTGCTGATGTGTGGGGGTCATGCAGTGTCGCAGAGAACTGGACGCCTAACATGGTGAGGTAGGACTGTATTGGAAATACTGTTGTTCTGAAGTGCCGGTGCTGAATGTTGGCAACTGCTACGAGGCCACTGCTTCTAAGTGCTCTGTTTCGTGTGCTCTGTACTTCTGTTAGGCTTGATGGCCAGGATACAACTTGAGTTATGTTTTGTTGGATGGGGGGAAATGGGTTCCTCAACTCTAAAACCACGAACCCCCCAACCACACCACTACAACCTCCCTCATAACGCTTTACTCCAGCAGTGCCTCCTCAGCTGCTACGGTTAACACCAATACTCCTCCTCCTTGTTCTAGCAGCAAGCGGACCCTCTGGTTCTCTCGAGTCCAGTCGGGCCCACGTCTCTCTACCCTCCTACGTCCATGTATAGTGCCACCCGCTGTACGCCCTGTACTTCCCTCCACCTACCTCTAGCCACATACCCTTGTCTCACGCTACATCAGAGAGGCTTTGTCTCTGTGCGTCTAGGCAAAATCTTGATATCATAGAAAATAACTACTGAAAACTCGCTTAATCGCCCGAATCCATCCTCTCTCTCTCTCTCTCTCTCTCTCTCTCTCTCTCTCTCTCTCTCTCTCTCTCTCTCTCTCTCTCTCTCTCTCCTTCTATCTCACGACAAAGGCTGCAATAATGGACGAAAGACCTCACAGCGGTCAGCACTTGAATGAAAAAGGGGCAAGGAGTAAAGTACAAAAGAAACAGGCTCGAGAGTTTCTGAGGAAGTGAAAAGTTTGCCTTTTAAAAAGGGTCAGGTAGTAGCTGTTAGGCAAGACATGAGAAGGTAAAGCGTTCCATGAGCCCAGCGGTGTAGGGCAAGCGTCAAGTGGAAGGTGTTAGGCAAGACAAGGGAAGGTAAAAGCGTTCCATGGGCTTAGCGATGTACGGAAAGAAGCAGACGTCACAGCGGCCCACCCTTGAGTTTTTTAATGGCCAGAGAGTAATGATGCAACGCAATGGGTTTGAAGAGTATTGCGTGGTCTAGCTAATGACAGAGGCACGCAAGCAGCAAGCCTTCCAGAGCAAAAACTTAAGTAGTATGTACAGAGGAGGGGAAACAGAACCATCAAGCGTGGGAAAGATGGACAGACTTCAAAGGCAGATTCGAAGAGTTGATAAGTCGGTCTGCTTTAGGCTCAGGTCTGTATATACACAGAGCTAAGAACCTCTCCTGATGTTAGAGCAATACTCGATACAAAACACGAATCATTTCTTTGTAAAATGAATTACTCAAAAGAGACGAATCGTCAAAATAGATCTTACTCTCTGCTCAAGAGAAAAAAAATATGCAGATGTAGTTCTTTATGTACTGTGAAGGTTTCGAAGATGGATTAGAAGTCAAGGTGATACCACACACCTATGTAGTAACCGAGTGTTGGAATTACATAATCATCAAAGCAGGAGAGAAAGTCGTGTGGCGTTCTCTACACAGAAACTACGGAGAATCATGGTCTTTGAAAGGATAAGATTTACTGGGTTATATGCGAAAACGAGCAGCTATGGTGGCAATGTCCTCTGTACGATAATCAATTCCCCTCAAGACTCAGTTCGTTCAAGGAGCTAGCTCCTCCTCCCCCAAAATAATCCAGGATCCCAACTGGACATCAAACTGAGCTGTATGGTCGGTTGCTGGAACGAGAAGGTGACGAAGGCCTCTCACGTACACACCATCCACAAAATCCCCTCGAACGCCTTCTTCCCCAGAGCAGACGGCTCCTGAAGTCTTCAGCCACTGAGGAAGGGAATCTTCTTTTGCCTTCAGGAATATACTGACATAGTGAGCTCAACAGCGGGTCGACTGAAGCTCCAAGATCGGCCGAGGGGCGTGACAGGTGGACTACAGCCAGGCCGAAGAGATGGGATGAAATGATACACAAGAGACCGCAAGACATGCAGCGAACTGCATCAGGAAGGGAACGGTCGCGACGATGATGCTGTGCCCTCTGGTGCGGCTGCGGCGGCGCGTACAAGAGGAACTGCGGTTGTGTGCGGCCGCAGCCTCAACAGAGGAACTGCGGCGCTGCGCGACGACCGTGTAATTTGTCGGCAATTGATGTAATGCATCGTGTAATTAGCCCGGAGACGCCAACTGCCGGTGCGCAGCGATTACCACCCATTCCGCTGTCCATGATAATTCTCAACGACCCAAAATAAGGAGATATAACCCTCGTGTAGCCATTCTACTGAAGGGGGAGCCGGGGAGCGAGTTTTACTGCCTGGGCTCCGTCCCCCCCCCCCCCCCCCCCCCCCCCCCCCCCCCCAACACCGAGGTGGGGGAGGCGGTGAGACTCCGATCCTCTCCTGCAGGACCTGTTGCATCAGGTCACACCTCCCGTGTTCCCCTCCTTGGGCGGGAAACTGGGTGGTCAAGTCCACGCCTCTGGTGGGTCTTGGGTGACCAGGTCACGCCTCTGGTGGGCCTTGAGTAAGGAGGTCTCACCTCCAGTACACCATGAGTGGTCAGGTTATTTCTCTGGTGGATCAAATGGCCAGGTCACGTCTCAAGTGACTCGCAAGGGGGTCACGACAGTTCAGAGGAATAGTCAGTGGGTGGACGACACATTTCTCCCCCACAAAAGACCCAGGCCATCTGCACAATACCCCCCATTACTTGGAGGAAGGGGGGGAAAAATGGCGCTTCGGGGAAATAATAAGGGACACCCGGCTCAACCCAGAAGATCACCGCCACACCCGGCAAGTTCACGTTGCAGCCCAGAGCACCACCCGTTGTACTAGTGGCACCAGACGCACTGCCAAGTCACGATGTCAAGAGGTACTAGGAGGTCAAGAGGTACGAGGCAGTCGCGATGTACTAGGCTGTCACAATGTACCAGGAGTCACGACGCACAAGCGTGTCGTGACGTACTAGCGTGTCATGACGCAACTCCTGACCTCAATGAGCAAAAGGGGAAGGGTGTGTGTGTGTATATGAGCTGTAGGACACGCGGGTGTGGACCTGTCGTAGAAGGACGAGCAGTCATGGGGCGGCATTCGGAGAGAGAGAGAGAGAGAGAGAGAGAGAGAGAGAGAGAGAGAGAGAGAGAGAGAGAGAGAGAGAGAGAGAGAGAGAGAGAAGACGGGGCAATACGTCATTCAGCCACTACCGACCAATCATGCAAATCTCCTTAACAAGCAACAACAGCTGACGAACGCCGCCGACACCATCACCGCAGCAACCCCACACACACACACACACCCTCACCCACCCACACACACGCACACACACACACACACACACACACACACACACACACACACACACACACGCACTCCTTACGGGACCATGTTGGTGCCCTGGGAAAACTCCATACAGCTGCGTGTTTGAAGCCCAACCCGTGTTCTGCCGTGCGGTCAGCATCACAGGAGGATCTACAGCATACGCGAGAGGCATTCATCATACTCAGCATCATGCATAACACGTACTGCACACCTTAATGCGCCAGTATACACACACACATAACCCCGGGCCTTTACCAGAAACGGCATACCAGAGAATGGCTTGTCACTGACAGGATAATCCACTACCAGGCTTGGACCCCCCCTCACGAACCTCTTCACACCCACTTTGCTGTATCTCTATGGACAGTGGAGCCTGTACCAGAGCCGGGTGCTTGAAATGGACCGGTCAGACAGGGTAGGAAGTAACAATAAACAATAATATATGCAAGCGCAAACCTAGATCGGAGGTAAGTCCCACTTTCTACTGTGTCTCTGATTAATACTGGATCGGTTTCAATCGGCAACCCGGCCCTACGTGACCGGGCAGCTGGCTATACACAGAAGTCTTCCCCAGTAGTTAAGGCGATGATCCCCAGCTCGAAGATCTGCGATGGGAGGGGGTCAAGGCAAAACGGGGACTTTGCGTGAGCAGGAGAGTCGGAATTTTTTTTTTTTTGCGATAATGAATTCAAAACTAGCGATTGCGTCGACAGCGTAAAAACCAGGATTTCAAGAGAAGTGACCAATGGATGACGATCGTGTGTATGTGTGTGTGTGTGTGAGAGAGAGAGAGAGAGAGAGAGAGAGAGAGAGAGAGAGAGAGAGAGAGAGAGAGAGAGAGAGAGAGAGAGAGAGAGAGACAGACAGACAGACAGACAGACAGACAAGAGCCCCCACCCCCAAATGGGGCTTGGCGAGCGACGTGCGAGTTGCTTGAAGTAACAGCAGTGGCCAGCCACTTTTACTGTTCTCGCTCGACCCACTATCACTCACCAATCTCCAACGTGAAAGAGAGGGAGAAGGAAAAAAAAAAATGATAATTCATATGTAGATGAAGTCAGCACCACACCCAACCGCGATAATTTAATATACCTGTTTTTATTTCACAACCATCGTCAAGTTTCACCTTAAAATCCACATCACTTAATAAAAATTTATACAGTGAACTGAATTTGATAGGGGGATCATATTGATGTGAGGGATGCGTTTATAAATCAAATCTTTAATGTTTTACCCATATGGATATGGGGTGATAATAATTCCTTTCAAAATGTACGTATTTTTCCTCACAATTTTGCATTAAAGACGATGTAAATTTCGAAATAATCAGGTGGCCATGAAATATAAATGACTATGGTTGAAGGTAAACCTTACTTTACCTTATCTTACATATAAAGTATACACTTATCTTGACCAGGACTTCATAAGGTGTACATTGAGGTTTCTGATCCAAATATCAGAAAACCAGAGCAAAAAAAGAGCTACCATATTCTTTCGTGAGCGAAACCCTCAGCGAAGCTAAAGTCTTTAATGTTTGCCTCGAACTCTGGATATGAAGGCATTGCCATCCTGATAATATATTAGGAAGGTCTGAGGTATTATTAGTAGCAACTAAATGCACACCAAATCCTATACCAGTCACCTTTATCACCACACAAGTTTTGATACTCATCTCTCCCTTTATCTCCTTGTACCTCCAACTATATTCCTACATGTCCTCTTCGCCTAGCTATTGTCCACCAAGGGTCCTCCATAACCGTAAGCTCATGACTGCTTCAAGCAAGTCTTCCCCATACCTTGTCTCATTCTTCATCTGTTCTCTTAATACTAACTATTACACGTAGCTTATCCACGTCTGTTGCCCCTCATCTCTACTTACTGTCTGGTCCCTTGAGAGACGACGTTCTTCCCTCACATCTACCACCTCAAATGTTGGGGGCTCAACACGCCATCCAGCAAGCAAGGTACTCAACCATTCAACTCATCCGTCAACACGCCATCCAGCAAGCAAGGTACTCAACCATTCAACTCATCCGTCAGACCTGTACGTGCACCTCCGATCGATCCTACTCTTTGTGCAGGAGTCTACTCTCAACCTCAACCTCCCCTCTACCGTCCTCAGTCATCACAACAACCACTAAAATACCTGAAACTCACTGACAATGTCCAGTTCCGGACCTTTCATGGTGACAAAGCTACAAAGGACAATCCAGTGTTACTCTACTGAGTGACGGTGATTTCAGAGAGCTGTGGGAACGTTATGTACGAAATAACGTAGTCCCCCGACTACGAAGTTGGCCTCTGAGGCGTGTAATGTAGGTGAGGGTGACCAACTTGTTGTTGGGATGCTGAAGCGCACATCACTATACATCAGCCTATATAAAGTCACATGACCGTGCGTCAAATACCCATAGAGAGTTGACCTCTGTCTCCAAAATGAACTATTGGTGAGGCCGCAAATTAGTGGCCAAAAACCTGACCTCTAACCTTAAATTGAACCATGACGTGGACGCGCTTTTCGACGAGGGCAATACAATACTTCTATTTCAAAGAATCGAATTAGAAAGAAAAAAAAAGAGAAGAAATTCCATGTAGTTTCAGAGGTGGCCATGTTACAGACAGACTGCAGGAAGGACATAGCTGGCCATGGTGGCAGCTAGAGGGATACGAATACAGTGATGGAGGCTGAGTGTGATGGAAAGTGATGGTGAATGGTATCATGGTTGTAAAAGACATGGTCGATCAAAGATGGTGATGCGTGTGTGTGTGTGTGTTGGTGGTGAACACCCCCCCCCCCCCACCTCCGATTATAGTGATGGAGGATGGTCATCATGATGGAGTGGTGGTGATGATGGCGGAGTGTAGATGGAGAGGCGGGTGGCATGGGAGCAAAAGGCCCGCCTCCATCTCCCCACGTTTAAAGATGACCTTCCCGACAGCAGTCGCCTGGGAGGAGCCCTCCGACGCGACGCATGGCGACCCCCCCCCCAACACTCATGACGCATGGCGACCCCCCCCACTCCCCCCCACACTCATGACGCATGGCGAATCCCCTCCCTCCAACACCCATGACGCATGGCGACTCTCCCTCCCCCAACACTCATGACGCATGGCGAATCCCCTCCCCCAACACCCATGACGCATGGCGAATCCCCTCCCTCCAACACCCATGACGCATGGCGACTCTCCCTCCCCCAACACTCATGACGCATGGCGAATCCCCTCCCTCCAACACCCATGACGCATGGCGACTCTCCCTCCCCCAACACTCATGACGCATGGCGAATCCCCTCCCCCAACACCCATGACGCATGGCGAATCCCCTCCCTCAACACTCATGACGCATGGCGAATCCCCTCCCCCAACACTCCTGACGCATGGCGACTCTCCCTCCCTCAACACTCATGACGCATGGCAAGCCTCCCCTCCCCCAACACTCATGACGCATACCGACCATCAACACTCCTGACGCATGAATACTCTTTCTCAAATGTGCACGACGCATATCAAACTAATTCATGGCCCTCATACACCTTCAAACGACGCATGGCTCACCTTCACTTTCAGACATTCCGTTGTTCACTTTCACCTCAAAGCATGATTCACCTTCACGCTAAATCACTGTACGCGTCACTTCGAACTCAGAGTGAAGGTGCTTTTTCATTTGAAAAAATAAAAAGCATTGTTCACCTTCACCTACTATGAGTCACCTTCACCTAAGACTAAGGCATGGATGACCTAAATTTCACCTTCACCCTCAGGGGAACGCATATTCACCTACACTAGAGGCAACGTATGTCACTTTCCAAAGCAATGCACGCCTCACTTTCACTTCCTGGTTCCACACAAGGTTCACCTTCACATTCTAGTACTACACAAGGTTTACCTTCACCTCCTAGTACCACTCAAGGTCCACCTTCATCTCCCAGTACCACTCAAGGTCCAACTACACCTCCTAGTGCCACTCAAGGTCCACCTTCACCTTCTAGTACCACTTAAGGTCCACCTGCACCTCCTAGTGCCACTCAAGGTCCCACCTTCACCTCCCAGTGCCACTCAAGGTCCACCTTCACCTAGTGCTACTCCAAGTCCACCCTCACCCTCCAGCCATGCATCATGTTAGTGGCTTGTCCTTAATGCTGTGACTCTAATGCCACTGTTCTTAAGGAGTTCAGCCCCTAAACCGGTTTCTGGGGAGCTCGAAGCCAGACCACACTTACAAAACGATTCGTATACCATACCAAACCCAATCCACGAGCCGGCTAATCTCGGGCTAATCTTGTATTCCTAAGTACCCTCTAATATCCCATCTCCAATCACACCTGTTCTGACTAATAATCTTAAAATAATAAGAGCCTATCATGGAACACGGTCTAGTCATTGTAATATCCATTACATCTAATCACGTATGCAAATGAGTAGTCTACGACTGAATTATGGAGCGTTTAAGGTGAGATTTACGTCGCAGAGCAAAAATGTAAAGTGACCTTGAGGGGGATGTGTCGGCATCCTAATCGCACGACCTCCGGCAGGCGTTCCCAGGGTCCTTTACACATGGCCCAGAGCATCACTTCGAGAGGTCAGGTCAGGACAAGGCCCCCCCCCCCTCCTACTTGCCACCACTGACCCCCCCATGCCCACAGCTGATCCCTGTAACGGTTACAGTCTTAGACAGGGACTCGTTTAGTAAACCGTACCGCACACCACCGACTTTACAGGCCAGTAAAACAGCGGTTGTATGACTGATCACTATAATCATCAATCGAAATAGGCGCATCGTCCATGACAGAGCGTAGAACTCAAGCGTATGTCTATCTTTTTTTGTTACCAGCGGCAGAGCGGAGGAATTTTTGATAGCGTCCCATTCCTCATTCACCAGAGGTATGGTCCAGTCTGCAGACAACTGCTTGCGGTCACCAGAATGTGGGGCGGCGACGACCTCAGATCTGACGGTGATCTGCGTCCTCTGGCACGGGTGAGGATGGAGAGAGAGAGAGACGTCAGCTCGCATCATAACCACCAGCAGGTATGTTCTCCGCTGTGGTCGCTTAGGCACCGTCAGACTGAAACGATATCACCAGAGTCAGTAGGGTTCTCTGCGCTGGTGAAACTTTTAAGAGACGTCGCCGTGTGCCTCAGAGTAACCATTGATACATACATCACCTGCTGGCGGAGAATACGACATGACCTCGAGCCTAAATGTGAGCTTGAAGACATCACACTGCATCCTAAGCATCGGTCTTCGTATGGCTGAAGCAGGCGCGGACGGCGGGCGAAGCAGGTGGTTCCACTGCATCATACACAAGGTCATGTTATATATATATAGATACCTGTATGTAAATCATCGACTGGTGTTGAAGCTCATCCAGTACTGGTGTTACGTAGTGAAACTATCCTTTTTTTTTCCTTCATGCGCAATCTACATGGACATTTTTTTGTTCCCCGGTTCGTGGCAGTCTCTTTGGATCATAATTTCAATCTAGCAAAAAATAGATTTTGAATTCCGTGCAGGAGGAGCCGATGTCCCAAGTCTGGGGAGCGCTTGGCGAAGGCGGCAGAGTCGAGGACCAATCAGGGACGCGGGTGATGCGTGGCGTCTCGTGACTGGCTGGCGCGGCTGCCTCGCCCGCTGATGGACACGGCCAACGATTCCTTAATCATTGTTATTACTGTCGACCCCAACCCTTCATCCGCTCCACTGCCAACACATCATGGGGGCGGATTATAGACGGCTTCTATTATCTACAGTCTCATCTAGAGACGGAGCGACTATCGCTTACGATTACGGGGCGTTGAGGAACACGACTTTCGTCCTCAAACCACCACAGCGCAAGGGCCGAGGTCCTGAGAATAGGCGAAGCAGCGGCCTAAAAGAAAGAAAAAAAAAACACACATTCGTGCACACTGACAAAATGAAGGCCAGGTCGATGTTGCAAATGAAGGGCTGTAGATGGCGATGGTGCAGGTGAGAGAGCGCAGTTGGTGATGGCCCAAATAACACTAAGCCTTAAAACCAGGATATGCACAAGAGGGCGAGATGCCTCGACTTGAACAAGGGTAAATGTGAGGCAAAATCCAAGACTAAAATTAAATATCTTTAAAGACAGTTAAGAGGAGAATCAACCATGAATATTTTAAAGAAGCATTCATTTTCATATATAATGAATAATAAATTATATCAAACAGGATTCTGTAAAACACATAAATGGTCTCTCAGAAATTATGTAACGAATGGTATCATACTGCTTAACAACACTGTCCCCATCTATGTAGAACATAAATGTTGGAAACTATTACTGTCCTCCAGAAGATGCCCTCGTCATAGACTATCAGATCCTCTATTATCTGGCTTTCCTCTCACAAGGGTGCATTTACACCGTCTCTTGGCTACCGATGGAGACTTTAGGAATCGATCGTGAGCCCGAGAGAGTTCGATGTCTCCCAGATAAGCGGTTGGAGCCGCTCTTCACAACCACCGGTTACCCTTATGTTAAAAGGATCGGCTAAACCTGGTAGTAGGTTGCTGCTGGGCCTTCGAGGGCATTACGGGGGAGTTGGCGAGACGAGGCCATCACCCTGCATAGGTGCAGACAACAGTGACGTACATCACGAACATCAACAATTATCTTAATTGTGGGTTAGCTACGAAGTCTCACGCCACCTCTTCGCATATAATTTCAAGTTAAACCTCTCCAGCACGACTTTCTTTTAAGCCCTCAGCCCGCTTCTGTAACTTGCCATTACTCTACAGTCCATATACAAGGGTAATGACCCATCGTGCACAGTGCTTGTATCTATGTACCAACGACATGGAAGCTTTCAGCTCACCTTTGTAACTTCCCTAATATCCATCTACGTGTATGTACTTCATACACTTGCGTTTGTCTCGAGTGCCTGTCATGTCGTCTCCAGACCAGAGCCTATGTACACAGGCAAATAAATTGGTTCAATATACACTGTATATCTTGTTCCTCCTTATGAGCTTCGTTCTGAATCTTAGATCAATGGCTCATTCAAGCCACTAATAGTACATGCGGAAAAGACGAAATCAATTGCATCAGTCTCTGGTAATTCAGAAGCACTAATTGAAAACAGAAATGTCCAACATGTCAACAGGACTTTACACTTCCATCAGGTATAAAGGTGGAGTTAGAAAATCTCCAATACATAAGCTTTAGACTGGAAAATGAAAGGGTAAAAAAAAAAAGAATTCTCAAACACTGGTAATAATAAGCAACATTATCTACCAATACGAAAAGCCACTAAGCAAAGGGAAGTCTACTGACATTACATTACCCAGGATGAGCATCAAATACCCAACTCCTCTCTCTGTGTCTAATTCACAAACACACACATATGATCTCTATTGGACTACAAGGGAAAACTCCTCATCATTAACATTCAAAAATCTTGAATTGAGCCAGAGATACAACCACCTATATGAGAAATGATAAAGTGGGTGAGGAAAGAGTCGAGTCTCTGTACTTTCATGACCTGATGGAGTTAGAGACAGCTGTATTATCTTACGTTGACGTGCGTTCGCCCACCAAGGTTGGACGACGAAGCGTTTACATGAATATACACGTACCTCTGTGTTGATGCTCTTGACCATGTCTTAACACGGGAGCCCCAAGTTGGTCTGACATCACGTGGGGAACGTGAGAACAAGAGCTGTCTTTGATTCACGTCCCCCTCAGTGATTTCTTATAATGCTTTGCCGTTTTCGTTACACAACCTTTCTGATCTCTTCAAAACTGCGCGACATGCACGAGCGAGGAAATGATGGACTTCGGGGATAGAAGAGAGAGAGAGAGAGAGAGAGAGAGAGAGAGAGAGAGAGAGAGAGAGAGAGAGAGAGAGAGAGAGAGGGGGGGGGGGGAGAAAAACAGACAGACAGACAGACAAACAGAGAAGCGCGACGAAACTGTGTTCCTTTCCGTCCAATGACTTCTCCCTCAGAGTGCAGCCAACCAATTGCAGGAGTCAACACAGGCACACACACACACACACACACACACACACACACATGACTGAGGACATGGTTAATGCAGACAGCATACATAAAATTTCAGTTGTAAAATAGTAGTGAATGTTCAAGAGATGGGTACCTCCCCGAAGAAATGGGTAATTACACACACACACAGAGTAATCAAGTACTGATACAGCAGTCAACACAGTTGGAAAGAAAATAAACAACCTCGCAATTTGTGGTGTGTGTGTGTGTGTGTGTGTGTGTGTGTGTGTGTGTGTGTGTGTGCAGTCCGTCCTCTACCAGTCCAACTGGGAACGAGAGAGGGTCACTTGTGGAGAAACGCAAACACGAACAGACCACTGGATCACTCCGAAAAACATACAAAGTTCTTCCAACACTATATACTGGCACCTAATCACATCCATTTGCTGTTCAGTGGAAAATACACATTTTTAAAACCGAGAATATTAAGTCGGTAACAGTAAATTCAAATCAGGTAATAATTAACCACGAAAATAATATACCAACCCATCTTGGGTGTACTTCAGGAAAGAAAATATAGTAATTGCTACATACAACCATCATGCTGGGAGTACTTACGAAGGGCACATGCGAGGCAAACATACTTTAAGTGAAAATTCATGAGACAACGTAGCTAAGCGTCAATTGTGTGTGTGTCATGGTAATGTCTAACGCATTTAAAACGTTCATGGAGCAACAGTGAAATACACTGAGTGACACGAGGATGTAAATCATTTTAAGAATAATAGCGTCTCGAATATTTTCCTTCCTCTTCTTCTGTGTGTGTGTGTGTGTGTGTGTGTGTGTGTGTATCATGGCTGACACTTGCACTGTCCGCACGTCCGTCAAACGGGAGTCACCTACTCTTTAACCCGCAACTCATCCCTGGGTCATAACTTGGAAGACTCGACCTCAGATAACCTTGACACTTTACGGTCGTTTCCCCAGCTTCTAAATGACGGAATGGCATGAGTTTCGACGCTCTGTTTTTTGGATTTGGACCGCGTTATGACACTTATAAAGAGAGGCTTAACCTACGGCCTAACTAACTTACCCTCATAACGTGGAGAGAAAAAAAAAATCAAACCTCTGAGTCATGGAACTGAATCCATTTTTGCCAAGTCTATTGAGATTCGAATGGCATAAGTTAACCTGTACCTCAGGTCTGGATTATGCTCGAGTTAAGTGACTTATAGTAAATTACTTAACCTGGAAATCAACATGGCACATAACTTGAATAAAAAACCTCTATCTATGGCCATGTTAGACGCGTATGTAAGAGTTGCTCAACGCTTACTGCTGGGTTAGCGTTGTTTATTGCTAGGTTAGCGTTGTTCATTGCTAGGTTTGAGTTGTTTATTGCTAAGTTAAGAGTTGTCTGCTGCTAGGTTAGCCTTGTTTACTCTGCTGACGAAGCAGAGGGAATGGTGATTTTTGCGTGACGGGTCTAAATAAGTATTCACCGAATTACACACCAAAGGTTATACGATGTCGCTAAACTGTCTTTGCCAGCCCACAATCTTAGTTAACTCAGTGACGAGTACATCTTATACAAGGTGACCCCACCGTACAGTACGGAAATGTCGTAGACCATTCTATAAACCAGTTAAATTTTTCTCTACAAGAAACGCACGTCATATGTATAACTACTCACGTAGTTCAAAGAAAGATACCGTAATGGAACGAATCATCAGGGCGTAATAACCCCTTCAACCGCCCGTCATCCAGCACTGTGCAGCACCAGGTTTGTTTACATAGACGGCCATAAAACAAAAGCGGGTCGGGAAGCGCTGGGTGACGCGGCGGTGGCTACCAAAACACGAAGGATAACAACGCTCTCTCTCTCTCTCTCTCTCTCTCTCTCTCTCTCTTGTTACACAAGAGCGTCTCGCTGCTGCCACTAACACCACCACCCGAGTTATGGGTTGCGGTGCCGCATGCGGCTTCATAATGAAGGAAACCAGCTGCTGAGTAAAATATGATGGAAGGGGCCTGCCCCGGCCGCGCGCGCGCGCGGGACCACCACCACCACCACCGCTGCCACGGGACGGTATGTACACGAATGTCGCCCCGCCGCCTCTCCCTTTCCTCCCATCCTACGCATGACTGACGCCCGGCCCGCATGCGGCACGGTAGCGTTGATTCTGAATGATCTATCCGTACAACTCTGCGACTCTTCAGTCTTCGGATAAAGAGGTAAAATCACCCCTACACATGGCTACATCATACCTCCATCTGTACATTTTCTTCCTATCATTCCCTTCTACGGCTCTAACTCCGTCATAACTCATAACCATCTCTCTTCAGTCTCCTCTACTATTTCTACCACTGCTTCTACTACTTCTACTTCTACTGGAGGCCTGGCTAGCCGGTCCCACCTGTTTGAACTGCTCCTCGAAGCTCCAGGACTGGTGACTCTGGTGTGGCTCGGGCGTGTGTGATGGCGTACGGGTTCCGTTCCCGGACGAGTCACGTGAACCTGCCGAGCCGGGAGTGGGCGGCATCTGAGAGGTGGGCGGGAGGCCGACCGTGCTCGGGATGAAGGGCAGGTGTGGCCCCGGCGGCACCAGCGACGGCGGACCGCCGCCTCTCATGGCGTTCATGAGCGCTTGTGGTGATGACAGGAGAGACTCCCGCTGTCGGTGTAGCGCCTCCGCCCGGAGCACCAGGTCCCGCGAGTCCTCGTCACCCTCACCGTCCTCCTGACAAGAAAAAAAAAATTGCAGTTCATTAAGCAACCAAGACATGTTCTGCCCGCGCCATATCAGTCACAATAGTCATAACACCACATGAGGCAGAGCACTGTATGCTGCCGAGGGGACCATCTCCACCTTCCAGTCCCCTCTCATGTGGCGTCCTCTAGGGCACATAGATGGGGCCATTTGTGTTTCCCTGGTGGAAATACGCCATCAACTCTCTACCACTGGCGTCGTCGCTGACAGCAGCTCTCACGACCACAGAGACCCCCTAGAACACCTCAGTCAGTTCCCAGAGCTGGACCACAGAGACTTGCTCCGCCACTATCAACCAAAGCAAGACGGTAGCCACGTACAACAGCCTCACTCCCAACCTTCTTCCTCATTCTACTGTCTCACTACAGTTCACCGAACGCCTTGGTGACAATCTGAAGGATAAACTGAAGTTGGAAGGAGTCAAGAAATAAGTGCTCTTAGGCCTAGACTGGCAATCCCTCAAAGGCGAGTGACAGATGTTTGTATAGCCTACGTATATGGGTAACGCAACATGGATTCCAAGCAGAGTATAGCGTAAGGTATCGAAATACCTTAAGATAAGATTCTAGCGGTCTTCTATCCTACCCCTACAAGCCGGGTTTGTAAAATACAAGCCAAAAGTATCACTGTCGTTTCCATAAATCCCTCACTGTCATTTACACAAGTCCCTCCGTCACTTACTTAAATCCCTCCCTATCACTGATATAAATCCTCACACACACACACACACACACACACACACACACACACACACACACACACACACACACACACACACAGCACACACACAGCACTGCACTATCAGCAAACACTATCACCTCACTCAACACACATGTAGTAACCCATCGACCAAAAAATGTTACTCAAAACAAGACTTTAAAAAAAAAGAATACAACCTTCATACAGGTTGGGACCAGCAACAGCCCGGTGAATCATCCACTGTGGTGCCAGCTCCCTTCCTCCCTCCCTCCCTCTCTGATGGTCTACACGTGACTTGTATAACAATAACATCTCAATTACAGACTACAAAAAACAGAATAAATTACACATTGATATAATCACACGCGGTAGTCGTGCTGGACAGCCATCCAAAGCTCCTCGGAAATTCAGTGTAATGTTTGCGTTCCCACACGCACACACACACCCCCACACACACACCCCACAAACCCCACCCTTACTCACTCACACTCTCCCCCCTATCCCCTTCCACGGACGGACGACCACCGCCGCTATAAAGCTAAGCCCGTCCTTTACGACCAAGTCTAATCCTCCTGTAGGGACGACCAGGTCTCTACGTAACGCTACCGCGTCTCCTACAGCATACGGGAAAACCTTCATGCGAGCGACTATCTCCCTTGTGCCAGTCTGTGCTTGAGGAAAAAAAAAAACCTTCATCTGTAAGGGCGACCACCTTTATAAAGCTATACCTGTCCTTCCTTCAACGACTCTGCAAAGACGACCACCTTTATAAAGCTATACCTGTCCTTCCTTCAACGACCCTGCAAAGACGACCACCTTTATAAAGCTATACCTGTCCTTCCTTCAACGACTCTGCTAAGACGACCACCTTTATAAAGCTATACCTGTCCTTCCTTCAACGACTCTGCTAAGACGACCACCTTTATAAAGCTATACCTGTCCTTCCTTCAACGACTCTGCTAAGACGACCACCTTTATAAAGCTATACGTGTCCTTTTTACCACGGCTTTACAAAAACGACCACCTCTGTAAAACTATGCCTGTCCTGTACGACCTCCGAATCGGTACGAACGAACACCTCCATACAGCGCAAGGCTGTCCCGGACCTGCGCAACAAGCGACCACCTCCCTATAGCGCTCTAAGCCTGTCACACACGACCCTAGAACCTACAAGAGCGACCACCTCCCTATAACGCTCTAAGCCTGTCCCACACGACCCTAGAACCTACAAGAGCGACCACCTCTCTACAGCAGCAGCCACTCCCCTAACGTCAGAGGGTTCTTAATGGTTAAATCTTATACTGTTAAACACGGAGATAGGAGAGTCAACAGCTGTATTCTAATGCTTAAAGAATAAATAAAAATTTGAGGAGGGCGTTGGAGCAGTTTGTGATTTATTAACAGACGCTAAGGGTTGGAGAAAAGTGGGTGGGGTTGCAGTAATTAGGGGTTTACGAAAGGATGATGAAGTGAGGTTTGATGGAGGACCACGTTGGGGTTGTCAGAGAAGTTGTATATATACTCATCAACCCTTAAATCAATGTTTATGGAGCCATGTTTACCGTTAACACAGTTGTATTCTGTCACTAAAATGCTCTTCGTAATCTCACTTGTTTTCATAAATTGATCTCCAAAATGCTCTTAGGAAAGTTCTCTTTGCTGGGGAAAAGCATTGTGATCAGGACATTCCTGGTTCGTTCCAGTCCTGGTTCGTTCCAGTCCTGGTTCGTTCCAGTCCTTTTTCGTTCCAGTCCTGGTTCGTTCCAGTCCTGGTTCGTTCCAGTCCTTTTTCGTTCCAGTCCTGGTTCGTTCCAGCACCGGTTCGTTCTAGTCCTGGTTCGTTCCAGTCCTGATTCGTTCCAGCACCGGTTCGTTCTAGTCCTGGTTCGTTCCAGTCCTGATTCGTTCCAGCACTAGTTCGTTCCAGTCCCGGTTCGTTCCAGTCCTGGTTCGTTCCAGTCCTGATTCGTTCCAGCACCGGTTCGTTCTAGTCCTGGTTCGTTCCAGCACTGGTTCGTTCCAGTCCCGGTTCCTTCCAGTCCCGGTTCGTTCCAGTCCTGGTTCGCTCCAGTCCTGGTTCGTATCAGGCGCGCTTCTGACCACCCCCAGTTCGTGCCACAGTTCTGGTTCGTGCCATCTGTCGTTCTCAATGGATCTAGTTCGTTTTAGGTGTGGTCACCAAGTCACTTCAGGAGGGTCAGTGGTCGCCGTGACATCAACAGCAGTGTCACTACCCTCCTCCACCATCACCATCACCACGTAACTCCCGCTCATCATCACTTTCAGTCATCATTATCAACACGTGACTCCACATTCGCTATCACCATCACCATCGTTCACCATAGCAATTGAATTACCGACAACATCACCACAGACCTTCAACAGACCTTCACCATCACATGACTCACTGTCACCAGTGCCACCACCATCACCAGCGGATCACCATCACTAGCACTGTCATCTAACACCAACATCCTCATTTTCACCATCACATGAGCCCCAACAACACGACACGGCCGACAACACCATCATATGACCTCCAACAACACCACCAACACCTGACCTCCAACACCACCACCACCATCACCACCACGGCCTCCAACACATCCCCGCCACATGACCTCCAACACCCCCCACCATATGACCTCCAACACCCCCACCATATGACCTCCAAGACTCCTTACCACATGACCTCCAAGACCCTTACTACATGACCTCCAACACCTTCATCACCAACACATGACCAACACCCCTACCACCACCAACACGGCCTCCAACACCCCTCACCCACCACCACACGACCTCCACCACCGCCGCCACCACTCCATATACAAGTCACTAAAACCTTGGATCGCTTCTTGGTTAATGCACGACCATTAGTGTTTATGGACCCGGCTGGTCGGCCTCTCCGTCTGGTGGGCGGTGGTGGTAGTGGAGGAGGTGGTGGGTGGGTGGTGGAGGATGAAGTGGAGGAGGTGGGTGGCATACGACCCTCCCTAAAAACCCCAGCCCAGGTCACTGACCTCGAGATGACCTGACCTTCCATACATCCTCAAAAGAAACACAGAATGCTTGACAATGCCAAACGCATTTTGTCTATACACACAAATGCTATGTTTATATCTATTTCGCCAAGTAATGCTTCTGAAGATTTACATGAGACTTAAAACTATAAGAGTTAAAGACAATTACCCCCTCAACTACATCAACGTGTTCACGTTATATAGCTGTGTCCACCATCCAAGACGATAACGGATCTGGTACGAACTAGAACTGGTGCGAAACAGAGTCGGCGTTAACCAGAACTGTTTCGAAACAGACATGGTACAAAATTAGGGTGATACGAGCTATAGATCATACGAACCAGAGCTGTGGTGCCAAAAAAAGAACCAGAACTGGCATGAAACAGGAGGTGGCACTATCCAGAACTGGCACGAACAGACTTGGTGCGAAACAGAACTGGTGCGACCAGTCTTGTCACTGCGGGTCCCTCCGTTTAACCTACGTTGTGCAACCTGGCCGGTCTGGTACACCTCTGAGCAAAGTGTCCACTTGTTTTCTGAGGAAGTCCAGAGGTTGGGTCATGTCCTGGTGTCCCGTACACATCTGCAGGAAGCAGGATGGACAGAGGTGGACATCCTGACGTAAATACAATTTTCCCTAATGTTTCCTGCAGCATCTCTGCTCTTCACTGGTTCTTATTTAGATATTCTTACGAGTCAGTCGTTCCAGCTTATCATTATGTGCTGGTCAACCACTAGATCTATCAGTACTGCCCATGTATACATCTATCTATCTCACGTCTACTTTCTAATGTGTACAGCTTCAGAGGCGTCGGTCTGTTCCAGTAGTACGAATGATGCATTGAATCGATTCGACCAGTTATGAAATGGACTCGGCCCTCCGCTCTCGTCTTCTGGCTCAACGATTTCTCCCCCGCTGTATATGGTGGTGTTAGCACACAGCAGTAGTCCAGTCGAGAGACATCAAGCGATCCCAACACTTGTCTTTGTGGGTCTTGCTCGTCTCGTTTTGAAATTTCTCAATACCCACCCCAGCATCGTATCATCGCAGAGTCGGCAGTTCTTCACTTGCGTTCTCCACCACAAGCGAGGTGGCCATCAGTTATCATCACTTCCAGTTCTCTGGTGCATCTCTCTCTCTCTCTCTCTCTCTCTCTCTCTCTCTCTCTCTCTCTCTCTCTCTCTGGTTCGGTTTGAGACGAGTACTGGGTACCTTCCGCATCGGCACTGAAGTCTTTCCACGCCAAACAATCATCCAGAAGGGGGTCACTGTGATACTTAATCTTCTTTAAGGTTTCAATGTCCTCAGCTGATAAGATCACAATACTGGGTCTTGGGTCATTCGCAAAAGGATGATGCATAGCTGCTTTGTGTGCTGCTATAAGTGGCAGATACAGGTCTGAGGAACAGCATGGGAGCAAGCACAGTTCCCTGGGGTACAACAGAGCTTTACCAGTGGAGGCAGCGGGTTGTGTAAGGTTAACTTTTACTCTTTGGGATCTGTTGGGTCTTCAATTGCCAGTTATTCCTTCTGTGCGCATTTCATGTACTGTTTCTCAAAGGCCTGGCCAGTGGTGTCTTGAATTGCCTCATCAGGACGAAGACCCATGACTAGCCATGAGGGAGAATGCACTGGTGACCAGTCGACAACCTTCACTTAAATCGGACGGGTCGCATTCTGTTTCTATGCTCGTCTCTGGGAGATACTGGTTGACTGGATGGTTATTCGGACTTCAGGTCTATCAACTACCAGGAGTGATTAAGGCCGTCAACGTCAAGTTATCACTATAGACCGAAATAAACGTCAAGGCCTTCTGCAGATACTCAACACTCATTCTGTAACCCATACGTGTACTCACTAAGTGTATGGTCCTCGAGTGATGATGGGCCTCGGCTCCCCGGACACATCAACCTACCGTCTCTGAATTTCTCCCACGTCTTCAGTCAACCATCTACTCACATTTCTCTGCCGCGGGGCCAATAATGGATGTCACTCCGGATTTTACTCCCAAGAAGTACCTTGGGTACAAGTATTTGTTCCTGACGCATTTAGTGATTTTATGTTCAAATATTACTGACTTAAGTGTCAATTTCACTTTCCAAGTTTTGCCTTCTCTGGGGAGAGAGAGAGAGAGTTGAGGCGACTGGGGAGAAATGGAACTCGTTTCTTTCGTCTATATACGGTTCCAGTTGTTGTCTATCTGATCATTTCCTTTTTTCTTCTCGGGGGGAGGTAGGTAAGTGGGCGGGTGGGGGAGGTGTGAAGAGATTGTATATCGTGATCCACACTTGACGAATGCTCTTGCCCAGTGTGAGAGGCTGTGGTACAGCGACCGACTGCAGAAGATAAACAGTTTATCATGACCGCATATTTTGTCTACTGCCTCCAAGTCCTTGGGAAGTGGTGTTCAAGAACATTGGTACGCTATTTCCAGCATTTTCTTCTTTTCTTTTTTGGAAAGGGAGTCTAATATTTGGTCAATATCAGTGCCATCCACTCTTGGTGTTCTTTATAATGTTTCATTATTCTATTATCAAACATCAAACCCTAAACTTACTTTACTTCTACCCTATAATGCCTTCAGAGTTCATCTACCCCCCCACAGCTGGGTTTGGGACATTACTTCACCGTACCTTACTTACACCTTACGATGGTTTAGGAGGTCTTCTACCTCCACAGCTAGGCCTGGGACCTTACCTTACCTTACGTATACCTTACGATGGTTTGGGAGGTCTTCTACTCCCACAGCTGGGTCTGGGACCTTTTACCTTACCTTACGCATACCTTACAATGGTCTCTGCAATGGTCTCTGAGGTCTTCTATGTACATCGCATCTTTTCATTTCTGTGGTAATGTTTTACAAGCGTCTTCCATGCCTGTCGTGCCAATAAGGGATCTATCTATCGACTCTAAGATTCCCAGGATCCTTCAGGTGTAAGTTATGAACCTATGATACACCCTTCCCGCCTGTGGTCCTAGGAGTATATCCTCAATCATTTCAGTCTTACTCATTGGTTCGAATCCCTTATCGCGTCGATACGGGGCCATGAAAAGGAAATCTTTGCTCGCGATCAACTCCTTGCAGCAGTTGCTCCACAGATATCAATAAAGGCAGTGGCTAAAAATGACGCTTATAATGCCGACTGATGGGCACGGATGAGCCGAGCGTTATATTGCCGACTAATTTCGTGTATTTCGTTTCTTTTTTTTTTTATTTTAAATCGCATTAACTTTCCCTATGGAAAGTTGATGAAGATAGGTATCATTGCAAGTTTTCAATCTGGTCGTCCGGCCTAAAAGATTGACCTCAGCACGCAGCCGGGGAGAGAGAGAGAGAGAGAGAGAGAGAGAGAGAGAGAGAGAGAGAGAGAGAGAGAGAGAGAGAGAGGTAGGGAGGGAGGGAGGGAGACAGAGAGAGAGAGAGAGAGAGAGAGAGAGAGAGAGAGAGAGAGAGAGAGAGAGAGAGAGAGAGAGAGAGAGTGCGTATGTGTCTGTTCGTTATAATATCATTGCCCGTCTTGTTGCGTCACCCACTGATAATGTGAATGAGGGTACGTAACGCTGCGGATATCGCAAGCCAAAAATTTGCGACACGACGCTTGCGAGAAGCCGAGTTTAACACCGGTAATAATGCACTACAATTACGTCGCTCCTTTATTTGTGACGATAAAATCATCTTTTCTTTTTCCCCATCCAGCTGACATACTGCAGTAAACCATCATAATTCTCTCTCTCTCTCTCTCTCTCTCTCTCTCTCTCTCTCTCTCTCTCTCTCTCTCTCTCATGGAGAGAGAGCAGGACTGTCTACAGAACATAACAGGTACACCATCTTTACTCTGTAAGAGAGATAAGTGCTCCATCGCGTGATTATTCTCAATAATACTCCAAAGACCTTCTTTCTTTTTCTTTTTTTTTTACGAAATCTTAACATCAGGGAGCTAAAATTACCTCCTCCACGAACCACAGTCCTTGATGGGACTTCACAAATGTAGTTACAGGGGTAAGTGTCAGACTTAGGTCATCACCACAGCTGTGGACAATACATCGATCATCATCATATTCGTACAAGGGATGAACTTCATGTACGATTCACACAAAAGTTTTTGAGTATAAACAATGAATTTTAAATAATAAAACCTCCCCAAAAATTAAAACTAAAAATGAAATATCGAGTCATTTGATTCAATTTAATTATATAAAACCTAAAGAAAATATCTAAAACTAAAAAACAAAAAAAAATCGAGTCATTTGAATATTAATCATATAAAGCCTGGAAAAATGAAAGCTAAAAAACTAAAAAATCGAGTCATTTAAATATTGATCTAATCATATAATGCCTGAAAAATTTAAAACTAAAATAAAAAAAATCGAGTCATTTGAATATTGATTTAATCATATAAAGCCTGAAAAATTAAAACTAAAATAAAAAATCGAGTCATTTGAATAGATTAAATCATATAAAGCCTGAAAAAAATTAAAATCAAAAACAAAAAAAATTGAGTCATTTAAATATTCATTTAATAATATAAAAGCCTAAAAAGAGATTTAAAGCCAAAAAGAAAAAAAGACGAGTCATTTGAATATTAATTTAATTTGCGATGTAAAATAATAAAAATAATGTGAATATGCAAAAATGAAATCGTAAAAGTGTCTGGTCTCTGTACACTGAGAATGCTGGTGACGTTTGGCAACCAAGTATCTTAAAACTAATTATCTAGAACAAAAAAACAAAAAAAGAAAAGGAAAAAATGCCACTCGGTAATATCTTCACGATCTTCGTGCTGATATTTGGCGAAATCAGAGGATACGAAGCTGAACAAACTCTTTTAAAATGATGACATATAATAACAGTGTTATAACTTATGCCTCTGATGCTTTGGGTTGGGTAAATTCCTGGGAAATATATACATATATATATATATATATATATATATATATATATATATATATATATATATATATATATATATATATGTTTATATGGCCACTTGGCAATCGCCAGCGAGCTATTAAACCTAACAACTCACCTTGCCCATCTCGGGAAATTCACACGCGCGCACAACAAAAAACGCGGAATATTTAAGGTATACTAAAAGTAAATGCATCTCTTTACACGACCGACTGAAATTTCTTGGTAAGATAAAGTAATACGTCGGAGCCAATATTCGTTCGTTTAAAGACATTTTTATTGCCTTATTCAAAGCAGCGGTCCGATTTCACACACTATTTTCTCTGGACGCATTATGATAGAAAACGGAGTGTGGATGCATAAGAAACTTGAATGTTTACAAAGAACGCAAAAAAAAAAAAATGTTTTATTCATTTTACTGGATATTTAAAGGTGAGAATCTCTGGCTTCTAGCTATGGTTAGCGAGGGAGGCGTTTATCTCCTAGTAATATATATATATATATATATATATATATATATATATATATATATATATATATATATATATATATATATATATATATTTTTTTTTTTTTTTTTTTTTTCTTTCATAACCATTTCCCGCGTTAGCGAAGTAGCGTTAAGAAGAGAGGACTGGGCCTCTGAGGGAATATCCTCACCTGGCCCCCTTCCCTGCTCCTTCTTTTGGAAAAAAAAGAAAAAAAAACGAAAAAAAAACGAGAGGGAGGATTTCCAGCCCCCCGCTCCCTCCCCTTTTAGTCGCCTTCTACGACACTGAAGAACTCCTAACCCCAAAGAAGTCCATCATTCCCCTGTTACTGAAAGCAGCGCAGCCACTGAGCTGGAAGACCCTGGAAAATGGGGACCTGGAGTAACACCCACAGACACTTTCAAGAGAGGTGTCCTTCGGGCCACTGTGAATTCAAATACATCTAACTTTGCACCACTATTTTTCGCCTCAAGATAATAGATACTTCGGGGCGTAAACAATTTAAAAAAATCTACTTCCAGAACGAAAGCAGAAAATGAAATGGATGAATGCTACATTAGAAAAATAAAAAAAATGGGAAGGTACATTTTAGTTATGCAACCATCGCTATAGCGCTATCGCGATCTTTCGTCTCGTACATTATAGATGGCTATTAATCACTAGAACGTCCTGGGCGTAAATTCAATTCAACATGCGATGGCCAAGTACAATTTTTCACTCATTTGAATTCGTATACATGGCGCGAAATGGACGACTCATACGCTCGGATCTAGTACGGATTAATCTATTATTACACACCTGCATTCCCACGTCAATCCAACTTTTCATATATAGATATATATATGCTTTCTTAATCTTTATCAACAAATGCGTCTTTATTACCTCTAGGAGTTGCCAGATACATCCTGCTGACTGAATGGCCCTACTCCCGGGGACGCTCAAGTCCGCCACCTGGAAACAGCCACTCGCTAAGATCCCATTAATATCTATATGTTTATCTATTTGCCCTGATCCTTTAAGCATTCATATCATGGACGTCTCCATGACGGTGCAGTGCACCGTCATTAAGGGCCGTGTCGTCTGCGCCGAGCGTCGCGGGGCGCAACGGTTGCCGGCGACTCCCGCCACCAACCGCGCAGCCCTTACGTCACCTGACAAGGCCCGACAATCGCATGCAATATTCATTAGGCGACCACAATAGCCAGTATATCATGGACGATATTGACGAGTCACACTTATAACACTCTCTATCGCCCACACTATCTAAAGATGTGCTTAACATTACTCACAAGTGAACGTTTTGAAATACCGGACGGCCGAAGAATTAAAAAAAAAATGCAAAAAAAAAAATCATCATTATTTAAGGATGATGAGGATGATTTTGCGTGTGTGTGTGTGTGTGTGTGTGTGTGTGTGTGTGTAGGAGAAAATACCTCAAGGCCAGAGTATATATGTTTATATGACGATCCCACGCCCCCAGCAGAACCTTCCGCGCCCGATGGGTCGCGATCCCAACCCCAACCAGAGAAAAAAAAGCAAAGAAAAAAAAAGTATAAGATTAACGACAATCCAATAAAGCTTGCGCACGTACCTCCCTCTTCATCTTGGCCTGCAGGAGGGTGTGGAGGCGGTCGTAGAGGTTATGTCCATTATTATTATTATTGTTATTATTATTTGGGGAGCCTGGCGGAGGCGGGGAGGAGCTGAGAACATTCTCTCTGGCGTGGCTGAAGAGCGAAGCGGCCGACACCTGCTGCCGGAGCTTCGCCAGGATGTCCTCGCCCTCGGGAACGCCTCCGCCGGGTTTGAGCGGGCTGTCCCGTCCGGCCATCATCCCCAGACTGTCCTCCTGTTCCATGTCAGACACTCGTTCTTCGGTACCAGACTGTAACGAGAAGAAAGCACGATCATTAGAAGTTATAAACCACGAAAAAAAAGTCACACACACACACACACACCAGAACTACTAAACAATATTCCTAAAACTGTTAAAACTTTCTTACTATATATATATATATATATATATATATATATATATATATATATATATATATATATATATATATATATATACCTGTGTAGGTATGTATATTTGCGTGTGTGGACGTATGTATATACATGTGTATGGGGGTGGGTTGGGCCATTTCTTTCGTCTGTTTCCTTGCGCTACCTCGCAAACGCGGAAGACAGCGACAAAGCAAAAAAAAAAAAAAAAAAAAATATATATATATATATATATATATATATATATATATATATATATATATATATATATATATATATAAAGTCAAATCAACAGTATTCGAAAAAAAATGAACTAAAGTTTATAAATTTCTTTGTTGTTTGATAGTGTTGCCAACTAGCAGGCAAGAAGGGGAACGTTTACATATGTCACTATTAAGCATATTTATTATCGGCTTTTAGAGTTACTGCTCACTATAAACAGTGTAATATATTATCTATAATGGAGTTCAATTTTCTTCATATTTGAGTCTTCCCTAACAATGCCTTCGAAGGAGTAATGTGACAAGTGGCAGACGCATCGAGATTGATAATTCGAGGATAAATATATATATATATATATACAAAAAGAAAAAAAAAAAAAAGAAAAGATCTGACGCTCGTAATTTATGAGGTGGTGTGAGTCAGCTGTGAGGATCAGTGGGGGTCACACCACAAGCTAAAATGACACAGGTACCTTTTCTTACCCCGACGGACTGGCTCCGAAAGCAATAGGGAGGTTAATCATGAATTATCATTATATAAATTGTGCTTAACCTTTCCAGGACGGCTGGCTATGCTCTTCGGCGTGATGGTAGGAGCCTTGTGTATTGATGGGACTGTTGTCTTTTGACCTGACACACTCACAGGTCAGGTCAAAGGTCATGGTATCATACCCAAAAGGTTGGACCATAGTGGTCCAAGGTTCGAACCGTTGTGATCGAGGAGAGGGAAAGGGGAACGCCACCCATGAAGCCATCCACGCCATCGCACACCGTCCTGTCTCCTGTCTCACCACCGCGGTGCCTGGGGTGAGGGGCACCTGTCCACCGTCCACGCCGTCCCAAACCGGCCAGTCTCCTGTCTCACAGCTTGCGTGCTTGGGGGTAAGGGTCCCTGTCCACCGTCCACGCCATCCCACGCCGCTCTGTCTCCTGTCTCACACCAGAGCGGTGCCTGGGGTGAGGATCCCTGTCTACCGTCCACGCCACCTCACACCGTCCTGTCTCCTGTCTCCAGCCGGGATGGTATTTTATCTTCAATATCTATCTGGCATGCCCGTCCCTCCCCTGACCCCCAGCCTCCCCGGGAGCCACGAGGGCTCCTCCTCCGTCAGCCCTGGTCTGCCTGCTGGCCCTAGTCTTCTGCCTTGGCCCTATAGCCCTTGTGGTCCGAGCGGACACAGCCGATAACGGCGCGACACGGCGGTACAGCCCCAGAGCTTCGCAGGACTGCATCAGCAGCCATGTTGTACCATTCATTTGGTCACGAACTTTACGGACGGAGGCAGACAGGAACCGGCCTTACGGACTGGGTGGGCAAGGGCCAGGGAGGGTTAGACCCCTTCTCCTCTCGCCCACCTCCGTGTCACTGACTCGCCCACATGATAAATATAAACAAAATTCATTAATGGTGGTGCTATGTGGTGCGGCCAGGAGAGCATGCAGGCGGTCACACATTCCCCCCCCCCCCCAACTTTATCACTCTGACAACGGCCCACAACTAGTCCACTGTCCCAGACGCAATGACATGACGCCCTCAATAACCCCCATACCTCACCTGACCAACGCACACAGACACACTCTCTCGCCTCCGCTGATTTCGCCCAAGATTTCGCCCTAGACAACCCAAGGAGGATCAACAGAGCCATCAAACTTAAGAGGAGTCTCATTCTAAGGGCTGCCGAGTTCCTCAGCGAACGTCGTCGGGTTGTCCACTTCCGAGAAGCCATTTCCATCTCCTGGTTCCTCACCTGTGGCGTCCCACAGGGCAGGTAGATGGGTCCCCTTGTGCTTCCTCATTCCAGTCCACCAAGCCTCTCAGTCTCACTCTAGACGGTAAACTAAGCTGGGAGGAAGACGCCAATACCATCATCCACTCCTCCAGCTAACGCCTCTACATCCTCCGTCGACTCCAAACATTCTGACTCCCTCTTCGTGAACACAAGAACATCTACACAACTTTCACTCCTCCCAGACTAGCCTATTCCTCTCCTCCCTCACCTGGTCTTCCTCCCTATCCACTACACACCAGCGGCAACGAGAAGAGGTGCAGAAAAGGGCGTGTATGATCCTCCGACACCATCTATCAAGAGGCGCTGAATGATCCAGGGCAAAAGATTAGACCATCATAAGCAAGCGTCGTCCCGTCGCAACTCAAGGGTTGTTCCGTCGTAACTCGAGGGTCAATCCTGTCGTAACTCAGGGGTCAATCCTGTCGTAACTCAGGGGTCAATCCTGTCGTAACTCAGGGGTCAATCCTGTCGTAATTCAGGGGTCAATCCTATATATATATATATATATATATATATATATATATATATATATATATATATATATATATATTATCCCTGGGGATAGGGGATTAAGAATGCTTCCCACGTATTCCCTGCGTGTCGTAGAAGGCGACTAAAAGGGGAGGGTGGGGGGCTGGAAATCCTCCCCTCTCGGTTTTTTTTTTTTTTTTTTTTTTTTCAATTTTCCAAAAGAAGGAACAGAGAATTGGGCCAGGTGAGGGTATTCCCTCAAAGGCCCAGTCCTCTGTTCTTAACGCTACCTCGCTAATGCGGGAAATGGCGAATAGTTTGAAAGAAAAAGAAAAATATATATATATATATATATATATATAAGGATTGGGATAAGTATCATCAAGAGAGTAGTGTAGTAACAGCTGTATACATACGATACATGTAAAGAGAAAATGATTAATCATACAACCCGCCCACACCGGCTGTCATCCCGCCCACATCATCAATCAACCACCCCCCCTAAACCCTCCACACCACCCATAAACCACCTACCCCACCCACTGAGCAGCCGCCCATCCTACCCGCCCACCCTCACCAACCGCCCAACCATCCGTCCACCCTCCCTAACAACCAGCCGCCCACCCCACCCACTAAACCATACGTCCACCCTCACCAGCCGCCCAGCGGAGGAAGCGCGTGGGGGCTGGGTTCTTGGAAAATGATATCACGAGGAGCCCGCCATTAAACACAGACCTCGTAAATCTAATAATACGATTTAATGGGCTATAAAGTTATGATCGAGCAGCTGGAGACCACGGGTGGAGGGCCTGGCACCAGGGTGTGGCACTGGTACTAGGGGAGAGGTGCTGGGGTGTGGCACTGGTACTAGGGGAGGAAGTGGCACAAGGGTGTGGCACTGGCACTAGAGAGGAGGTGCTGGGGTGTGGCACTGGCACTAGAGAGGAGGTGCTGGGGTGTGGCACTGGTACTAGAGAGGTGCTGCGGTGTGGCACTGGTTCTAGGGAGGAGGAAGTGGCACCAGGGTCTGGCACTGGTTCTAGGGAGGAGGAAGTGGCACCAGGGTCTGGCACTGGTTCTAGGGAGGAGGAAGTGGCACTAGGGTGTGGCACTAGTACTAAGGTGGGGGAGGTCCTAGGGTGTGGCACTGGCACTAGAGGAGAAAGCACTGGGATGTGGCTGTTGTACAACGGGGAGGCGCTGGAATTGGTCGTAAGGTGTAGGAACTGGTACAAGGATGTGGCACTGGCACTGGAGAGAGAGAGAGAGAGAGAGAGAGAGAGAGAGAGAGAGAGAGAGAGAGAGAGAGAGAGAGAGAGAGAGAGAGAGACATACAGACAGACAGAGAATCTTATGTACATTTCCGTTCATATTTGCGGGGGGCCCACGCGGAAAACACTTTCGTGCCCACCTTGCATGAACGCAACATGTCGAAGACGTGTTTCGCGCACGAGTGCCTGACCCCCCCCCCCCACTCACCCTCACCACCCCCCTCTCCCCAGTGTCGCACCGGTTATCTTAACTACTCATTTACGAGAGTCCGCGACGCCTCGCTATCTTAATGGTCCGAAGATAACAGTATGATGTACCCGACCTCTGCACTGAGGGTGAGGGATCGCCTGGCTGGGGTGCTGGAGGGAGGGAGGGAGGGAGGGAGGGAGGGAGGAATGATGATGATCCGAGAGGCAAAAGACAGTGAGATGGAAAAGAAGACCTCAGCTGCCTCCCTCTCCTCTCTCCCCCCACACAGCAAGCGGGGCAACAGACCACAGAAGAAACAGAAATCTGGAACAGCAGTCCTATGAGAGAGAGGAGTGTGGAGGGTATGGGGCATAATGGGGATGGAACAGGCAGTGATGGGGTAACATGGGGGAAGGGAGGGAGGGGAAAGGAGATGTTACCACCCAGGAGGAGGTACAACAGTTGGGTACAGCAGCAGGGGGAGAGGGAGTGGGGTAATACTAGGAAGAGGTAGAAGGTATACGAGGGGATACGAGCGCAGACGACCGGAGGAGGGGTAGCTCAGCTGCGGACACGGGGTATTTAGCCGGAGGTACCAGCAGACACAGTCGAGGGGAGGGCGGAGGGCGGCGGAAGAGGAGGTTAGCTGGACCATCACAGTCCCTCCTCCTCCCTGCCTCTCACTCAATCTCCCTCCCTCTCACTCCCTAAACATCTCACTCCTCCTCCTCCCTGCCTTTCACTCAATCTCCCTCCCTAAACATCTCACTCCTCCTCCTCCCTGCCTCCCACTCAATCTCCCTCCCTCTCACTCCCTAAACATCTCACTCCTCCTCCCTGCCTTTCACTCAATCTCCCTCCCCCTCACTCCCTAAACATCTCACTCCTCCTCCTCCCTGCCTCCCACTCAATCTCCCTCCCCCTCACTCCCTAAACATCTCACTCCTCCTCCTCCCTGCCTCTCACTCAATCTCCCTCCCTCTCACTCCCTAAGATGGACGTCAGTGTGACCCAGCCCGACGTCCTGTGGGATCTGTCGCTTGTCCCGTCGCCTTCCGAGAGGACCCCGGAGAGGGACACGGTCGTACCCGACCAGCCTTCCCCTCCGACCGACGGAACGACCAACTGACAGACGGACGGACGGATCCCGCCCAGCCTTCCCTCCGACCGACGGAACGACCAACTGACAGACGGATGGACCCACCTAGGCTTCCTTCCGACAGACGGAATGACCAACTGACGGACGGACGGACCCGCCGCGCTCGGCGCTCCGCCAGCACAAGAGCTACCGTAGAGCCGGGTCTTAACCTGGGTTTAATGAGCGTGTGGCTCGAAGTCTTCCTCCCAAACCTCACTTGGTGCCTCACCCATCCCTCGCCCCCTCAGGACGCGGAGGACTATGTGGTCGCTCCTTCAAGACGTGGAGGACTATGTGGTCGTTCCTTCAGGACGTGGAGAACTATGTGGTCGTTCCTTCAGGACTTGGAGGACTATGTGGTCGCTCCTTAAGGACCTACAGGACTATATGGTCGCTCCTTCAGGACATGGAGGACTATGTGATCGCCCCTTCAGGGCGCGGAGGACTATGTGACCGCCCCTTCAGGACGTGGAGGACTATATGTTAACTCCAGGACATGGAAGGACCATGCCAACCCCTGAATTTCACCACGGGTGGCCCGATTCACCTGACCCCCTGCAGGTCTATGTTTCAATAGCCCCGATACAACGTTTCACACAGCACTGAAAGTTTCTTCCATCCCCACTTCAAAAAAATCTAATTCTCTCTCTCTCTCTCTCTCTCTCTCTCTCTCTCTCTCTCTCTCTCTCTCTCTCTCAGCACGGGAAAACTTTCACACACACACAGCTTTGAGGGGTTATCAATTTCTCGAACCCAGCTATCACAGCTAAAAACCCGTCTTCTTTAACGGGAAAAATATTTTTCATAAACGGAACTTCCATTATGGCTACAAACGACTACCGTGGTATTCGCAGAGTACACAGTATATATATAATTGCGCGCCTTCCCCAGCTTTCACCGGCAACCAGCCACCCCTCCTTATCTTCAGTGGACCCAGGTGCCTGTATTCTCCACAGTTATCACTTATTATTTGCGAGGGGGGGAGGGAAAAAAAATTCCTGTGTGGTACAGAGTAAACAGTTAGGCGTTCCTAATGTACCAAATTTCAATCCCAACGATTTGGGACCTTATATGACGTCACCTCTCTCCGCCGTCTCTTGTAATTGGCGAAGGAAGGGATGACATTGCAGCGTGTGATTGGTGGAAAAAAGGGTGACGTCAGGGTGTGGGCGGGGCTAGGCAGGGGCTTAGCGAGCGCGCTAGGGGGTGACCCGACACTTAACCCCTAGTGGGGGGTTGACAAGCGCAGGGAGGGGGGCATTATGCCAGCTACACACACATACACACACACTCTCTCATTCATACACACAAGCGTACATAATGTGCGCTTACTTCGAATCCTTGGCCCGGCGTCATTCCTTTCCAATTACCGGAGAAAAATATTACTTTTTTACACACAGACGCGTAAACCGTCATACTTAACATTCCTTCAGAAACCGACTTTAAATTACACCCTCGTACCATACGTACTGCATATGATTGCCAGGACGTCCCGGCGGTCATCACCGAATACCTGGGACCAACCGTATATTTAGCATAAAGTGATAATAAAATACACTGGTGTATGCGATCATCGTCCGACTGGTGAAGTCCATCGGACATTAATTTCATTCAAGTGTCACAAAGCCCGCGCCTGGCGCACCGCTCCGCTCTGCCAGACGTAGAATGATCCCTGCCGCGCTACCTTCTCCCACCTTCAGGATACATGTAACTCATACCTCTAGATTTTATACTTTTTAATATGTATACTGTAAGCATGAGTATACTTAGTTATTATCATGATATTAAAGAGAATAAGATTAAATATACGATAGTCTTCCCAATGGTTGGCAACACGATTCACGCCATGACCCCTCCGCCAGACCAACAGACGCTGCTTCCTTAGGAGCGGAAATCCCTCCTAAGTCAGGATAATTTACCACCTTACGTACACGGAGGCTTGCGACGGCTTTGCTTCGACGCCTCTAACTGGTTATTTCCATAACGAGGCGAACCATCCAACAGGTGATTGCGATTTGTGAGTTATTAGTGCATCAAGAGAAAAATCTAATTTACACAATTTCGACAAATGTTCAATTACGTCGTGAAAATGGAATCTGGCAATAATGGATAAAACTCTGGGACGTTTGAGTACTCAAGAATAGAGTGGATACTGCATCTCTCTCTCTCTCTCTCTCTCTCTCTCTCTCTCTCTGGTAAATTTACCAACATTCTTTGTCGGATTGTGACGTACGGGTCAATATACCTATCATACAGCGCGTATCAAAATATTTACTGTAAGGGACATTGCAGTGTAGTGACCAATCTATGTATTAGCCAGTCACCAATCCATTTAACAGTACCACACAACTTAGTGACCCGTGTACTTCTGGGCACACTGTACATCAATCAATTAAGTGTACAAACGTGTAGTAAAACCTTCATGTGTTAGATAATCTAGTCTCCAATCCATGTTACTAGGTAAGGTAATCACCAATCAATATATCAAGTTAATCACCAATCCATGTTCTAGATAATCCAATTACCAATACATGTTCTAGATAAGGTAATCACCAATTCATGTACTAGATGAGGTAATCTCCGATCCACGTACTAGATAAGGTAATCACCAATCCATGTTCACGTTCTAGATATCTTCATCCCCAATCCACGTACTAGATAAGGTAATCACCAATCCATGTTCACGTTCTAGATATTTTCATCCCCAATCCACGTACTAGATAAGGTAATCACCAATCCATGTTCACGTTCTAGATATCTTCATCCCCAATCCACGTACTAGATAAGGTAATCACCAATCCATGTTCACGTTCTAGATATCTTCATCCCCAATCCACGTACTAGATAAGGTAATCACCAATTCATGTACTATAAGTCGTACTAATTTCATGAATCAGAATAGGCAGTCACCAATTTCTGTAATAAGCAATGCAACAAAATAGGCACAAACCCGGACTTTAAGAAATTGGTAAAGAGAAAAATTGTGTTCCTAAGTTGAATGTAATTCTCCCACCACAACCCCCCTAAATCCTTTTAAAAGGTAATTCTCCCCAACCCAACTCCCCTTCGAAGGTAATTCTACCCTATTCAACACCTCCCCCCCTTTTCGAAGGTAATTCTCCCCTATCCATCACCCTCCCCCCCCTCTTCGAAGGTAATTTCCCAGTCCAACCCCTTCGAAGGTAAATCCCAGCTACCAAACCCCTTTCAAAGGTAATTATCCCCTACTAAACACCCCCTCCCTTCCTTACCCCTTCGAAGGTAATTCTCCCCACCCATCCGCCTGTCCGAAGGTAATTCACAACCACCGCTGACACACACAGTCTCTCTGTTTAACCAAAGCCCGCGCGCCTCATGCGAAGAGAACCTCCCACGACACGAAAGCTGACACACCTCCCCCTCCCCCCCCCCCTGGGCCACATTCCAGGCCAATTCCGAGCGGACTACAATTGCATCATTACCCCCCATTACCGGCCGGAGGGGGAGGGGGAGGAGAGTGGGGAGAAGAGGTGAGGGGAAAGGGGAGGGGGGGGAATTAAACATACAGGGAGCAGCCTTATCGTATGGTGGTTTAACATGAATGGCGTGTGTGTGTGTGTGTGTGTGGAGAGAGAGAGAGAGAGAGAGAGAGAGAGAGAGAGAGAGAGAGAGAGAGAGAGAGAGAGAGAGAGAGAGAGAGAGTAAATTTTGTGTGTTAAAGGGAGAGGTTTACAACCCGTCTTGCCCCGTCTTTTAACCTTGTTATATATGCCATGTCTGTACCTTACGTAAACACACACACATATATATACATGACCCCAGCTTACGCCAGGTGTGTATATGTGTGTGTGTGTGTGTGTGTGTGTGTGTGTGTGTACGACACCAGGCATCATTTCCTTTGGGTTCAACAAACTCCCCCACACCCCCACCCAACGCATCTCTTTCCTCCCCCCAAAACCAAGTTTCGGAAACCATGAACGTACCCACCGGCACAACACCGGTGCCACGACACCCAAGCACAGTGTCACAAGTGAAAACAACCCTGGTGTCACATGACACACACATGTACGCAAGACATACCCACCCCATCAAGGTGGAGAGAGGAAGGAGGGGTGGGAAGGTCTGGATCCACGTACCGCGGGTACGTTCGAAGGTGGTCGAGTATCCCCCTCCACGGCTCCCCCGTTCATGTGGGCGACTTTCTGTCGCTGGTTCGCATCGACCGGGCGCCCCCCTCGGTGATGACATAATCACACACACTCCACTGCCGATCAAGGGACTCCAAACACATCCCGAACAGGGGAAGAGGCGGGGGGGGGGGCGTGAGGGATCTGCCGTTCATGTACCTAGGGGACGCCCCCCCAACCTTGGCCTCCACAGGGTGATGCCCGGTCGAGGAAATGACTCGATATCACCAGACCCCACAGGGGCGTAAATCACGTCTCTCAGCCACGCCTCCTCTTGCCCCTGCCCAACCTTCCTCTCCCCGCCTCACTTTCCTCCCAGCCCATACCTCTCTAACTACCCTCGCCCTGCCTACTCTTACCTACCCCCAACCCCTACCACTACTGAGCGCCACGAAGAAGCAGTCGCACCCCCACGGAAGCAGTCGCATCCATCGCACCCCCCGTAGAAGCTATAGTATCCCGTCACACCCCGGAGTGGCTGTCGCATCCCACTGTACCCCACAGAAGCTGTCGCAGCCACTGCAATCCCACGTAAAAGCTGTCGCACCCTCAATAAAGCTGTCGCATCCTCCATAGAAGCTGTCGCACCCCTGTCTTTGCTAGTTATGCTGTAAGGGAAGGGTTGGGGAGGTAGTGTCTACGGCCATGCATCACGCCGGATATGGTCGATTACCGACAAATTACCACCACTTGCCACCTTCAGCGACACTTTTACGCAGGCGTTTGTCATCGCTGTATTAGCCCTACTGCCATCAACCGCCTCTCTCTCTCTCTCTCTCTCTCTCTCTCTCTCTCTCTCTCTCTCTCTCTCTCTCTCTGTTGGAGGGCCCTTACTTCTAACGCCGACCTAACGTCATGCTCAGAACACTCTCAACCCAATCCGATCTTTCGTGACTCATTAGAATGAGGCTGACTTCAAACACAGGATTCACAAACTCATTTTTGTGACAGTGGTGAGTCGAACCTTATCAGAGAGGGTCGATGGTACTACCATTGTGTTTCAGAAGGGACGCAAGAATATGACATCCTCCTGCAGGCGATATAATATTCTGTTATCACTTATATTGCACAGGGACAGTAGTCTGGATCCCCCCTTCATGGCTGAGTATTGTCGTCATACTCGACCATCTGATGACTTCGAAAGATCACAGGCAATGAGGCTGTGAAGCACTGTAGCCACACTACACCAAAACACAGTGAGTTCCGAAGAGACTGAGTTCCCGTTTTAAAAAAAGTCTCTCTTCTGCCGTATCATCGTCTCTCCTCTTGTATCCCAGCTGTGTGACCACAACATAAACAAGAGACTTTTACAGCTAAGGATCAGCCCTCTGGGTAAACTGACACGCACATAATGCACTCCCCTGATCCTATTTTAGTGTTGTTTTCCTTAAGCGAGGCAGATGTGAGGAGGTCGGGGCGTCTGGGATGAAAGACTCCAGTGGGGTACCTCTGGCCAGAGACAGAGGGAAGGGCGTCTTGGATCCTTGTGGTTAAGAGAATGAGGGAACACCGCCTTGAGGTATATAGGAGTGAAGGACACGTCGAATTGCCTGGGAGTGAAAGAGAATCTATGGTCCCTATGGGCAGGGAGTGAGGAAAGGCGTCAAGGGCGCCTCGAGTTGAGAAGGAAAGGCCCAACTGGTTGCCACGCAGCTCGAGGCATCGAAGACAGCAATGAAGGACGACACCCAAGGGATGGGAAAAAAAATAACTTAAGAAGTCAAACTGGGAAAGAAGGGCGCCCCAGGATGCTAGGGAGAGATGAATGAACGCCACGGTTCATCTGGGAATGACGTGGTGGGCATTCCCAGTTGTCAAGTTAACAGAAAGCACCTTGGGATGGCATGAAGTGAGGGGCCGTTCTGGTTGCCATGGAGTGAGGACTCTGACAAGAGGCCTGGACTGTCAACGATGGCAAGAGACATTGGTTGCTAGTGAAGGAAGACCTGAATATCCTACGTGTCTCAAGAAGGACCTGGACGGGGGCCCAGCGAGGCAGGACCTGGATATCCGGCAGCAAGTCCCAGGAAAAACCTGGATGGAGGGCCCAGCAAGGCAGGTCCTGGGTATCCTGCAGGTCCCAGGAAGAACCTGGACGAGGCCCCAGCGAGGCAGGACCTTCTGCGGTCTGGCGACTCTCTGCTCGGTGATTTAAGGGCCCCATTAGCCAGGCAGAAGGGCACTATCCCACACGGCCCCTACGGGTCACTCTCCCTGGCTAGTCCAGCTTGTGGTCGACCTTCCTGACGCCCCTCCCACAACTCCCGATCAGGAGGATCAATATTGTTTCGACGGGTCGACGCTGACTGAGGCATCACAGCCGCATGCTGACACAATACCTGTGAGAGGCGGCGACGGGCACAATGCTGACCACAACCTCGCCCTCTGGCTCAACCTTAGGAACCTGCCCTCCCTACCGTCACCAGGGTCCTCCTCGCTGCCCTTAGCCTCGACCTCAGGAACCTACCCTCCCTACCGTCACAAGGGTCCTCCTCGCTGCCTTCCTCTACAGGAGTTCCTCAGCGGGACCTACTGTTCCAGACACCGGCTGTCCGTCCATCATGACGACCTGTGAATGACTGGGTTCAGCAGACACCAAGCGACAGCCTTCACCATCCCCGGTCACGACCTAACCCAACACAGGTCTCCAGCAGCCCTGCTACACACCATCTATACCCACTGCAGGTCACCAGCAGCCCTGCTACACAACCATCCTTACCCACGACTGGTCACCAGCAGCTCCTCCAACTCCAGCCTTGGCCAGCAATGGTCACCAGCAGCCCACGCTAACTCTACCCTTAAGACAATGGAAGTCCAGAATGGCGAGAAAAAGAAAGGAGAGGAAGATCGTAACCCCAAATTAGGCCTCGGGTCACATACCGATGAAAAACCAATAAGGGAGAGGGCGTTCCCGCTCCCCCCCATGGGACACCACTGACCCTCCACCACCACCAGCACTGACCACTGATTAATATAAGTCAGGGTTTGAGTTAGTTATAAAACGGTGGACAACGTCGCGCGGTCCGGGCCTGGGACCCACCGTCTGCGGCCGCCCGAGCCTTTTATAGTCGCGCTGCCTAATCTGAGAGGCCTTTCGACGCCACCCCCTGCAACACCCTATCTCCTCCTGCACACACACACACACACACACACACACACACGTCATCTGCTGCAAACTCGACTCAAATTCCACGTGACCGTCGTCCATCCAAAGCCACCTCGGCCCTCTGCATCAAAACCAACTCTCGTGACAAACAACTCAGGGTCTCTTTTTTTTTTTTCTCATCCCAACACAACGATTCCAAGTTGTGCTTTCCAGCGCCATCTGTTCATACCATCGCCAATCGAGCCCATCAAAAAGCCATCAACCTGGAAGGTACGGAGGAATCTCATTCCATGGCTTCCAGACTTCCTCCGCTGGCGTAGTGAGGCTATACACGCTTGCGAGAGGGCCATCACCACCAGCACCACCTTCCAGTTCCTCACCGGTGGCCGACCCACAGGACGCGGTGACAGAACTCCTCGCGTTTCCTCAACCTAATAAGTGATGCCCCTCGAAGACGGCAGCACTGGTACATAAATTTACTTATAGTTATACCCATAACACAACCCTCCAGAACACCCTTAGCGTCACGGACCACGTCACCATCAGCCACACCATGATTCCAGTCATGCACGTCAGCATCGCCTCCAACCACGTCCCATCCCCTCCTGTCTTTCACAAGGACCCCGGCCTCCTCCTTCGGGGTCGTTCAAGCTTCTCGGCTGTCACTCCGAACTAAGCTGGAGGGAACACGTCAGCAGTATCATCAAATCCCTCAGCGACCGTCTATATATTCTCCGTAGACTCGAGACACTTGGACTCCCTTCCTCCCGAACTCAAGAACATCTTACACAACTTTCACTTCTCTCTAACTCGCCTTTGCCTCACCACTTGCTTCCCCTCCCTAAACACAACACGGGGCAAATGGAAAAGGTGCAAAAAAAAAAAAAAAAGGTGTGTAAGATCATTCTCGGCCTCTCTTACGCAATCTACCAAAGAGGCATTCAACACACTGGTCCTCCTGACTCTCGCCAACCATCACCTGAACCTCAATCAACCGTTCGGGAAGAAGTTACTCTACACACCATCCCCGCCACCGTCGCCTCCTAGCGGCATACGTCCCTCGTCCCCCGAGTTGCAGTTCGGCACCACAATCACACCGAGCTCATCCATGCCTTGCACAGACCGCTTCAAGAACAGCTCCAGCCCAACCAAGGTGTACATCGTCAGCGGCCGGTAAGACCTCGTGCAGTCAGTGCATTGACAGTAAGGGAAGAGCCAGGGCTTGAGAACAACAGAGCAGGCATGGCTTGACCAGCTTGACAGTTATAGTGTAGGTGTACTTGACAGCTGTAATGTAGGAAGGGCTTGTTGACATCAAACAGCCGAGGAGAGTCCGTAGGGCCTGACAGCAGTAATAGTGGAGGAAAAGCTTGACAGGGTATGACAGCAGTGTTGTAAGTGAGGCTTGACAGCATGAGACAGGATATGACAGCAGTGTTGTAAGTGAGGCTTGACAGCAGTAGGCAGGGATTGACAGCAGTGCTGTAAGTGAGGCTTGACAGCAGTGCTTAAAGTGAGGCTTGACAGCAGTATTGTAAGTGAGGCTTGACAGCAGTAGGCAGGACTTGACAGCAGTAGGCAGGACTTGACAGCAGTAGGCAGGGCTTGACAGCAGTACAGTGCGGGCTTCAGGAAGTCATTACATTAACCACCTAAATAAGGCTGATAACAGAAGGGAGGACGAAGGTAAATGGCAACACCTCACGAACGCCCGGCGCCAAGTAAGGTCATAACCCAAGCCATTAATGTAGATTTTCGCCCATAAAACATAACGAATTTATATTTTTCCTTAAGGTCGGAAAACCCTTGGGTCGTAAATGATGGACGGCACTTGTGTACTTTACCCTGGGGTAAATTAGACTCAAGATATTTCCAATAAAGTTAATTAGTGAATTCGTACGTGAGTAATGTACGAGATGTAATTTTGAAAGTAATAAAGTCAAGGTATTACCAACCATAACATTGGTGCTTCACGCCACTGAATTTTGCCGAAAATCCTAGTGTCTCTTTACCTGATATAAAGTCCTTAGACCTACGTAAGTAAGGTCATACATGTATATGTATGTATGTATGTATGTATGTGTGTGTGTGTGTGTAAAAAGCTCCATAGTTTAGCCTCATATATATATATATATATATATATATATATATATATATATATATATATATATATATATGGCTAAACTATGGAGCTCCTTACCTTCTCGTCTTCATCAACAGCTTCAACCTGACCCACTTTTAAAAAGGAAGATTTTAAAACTCCCTCCAAAAATTACCTTTATCATACACTGCTACTCTCTACTTCTCGTTTCGCTTTAAACAAATACGTCTCAACATAAGGCCTGGCTTCGGTAAAGACCTCCCTGTTGTGTGTGTGTGTGTGTGTGTGTGTGTATGTATGCGGAAGGTGTGGGGTGTGGGTCTGGAACTTCCAGCGGATGAAAACGGGTGACGGGAGTAAGTTGTTTTTTTTTATTTCAAGAAGCAAGGAGAAGGAGGAGAGAGAGAGAGAGAGAGAGAGAGAGAGAGAGAGAGAGAGAGAGAGAGAGAGAGACGAAGTGAGGAAAGGGGTGTGTGGGAGGGGAAGGGAGGGTGCACGGAAACCCCTTAAGTGTGAGCTTACGGCGTGACGCCTCAAGAAGGAGGGAGTGAGTAAGGGGTTGCTACCGCTACACACACACACACACACACACTCCTCCTCCTCCTCCTCCTCCTCCTCCTTCGTCGTCACTCCTGTCGTTGCCGCCCCCGACGTCGAGTCGTCCGAGGTCCTCGTCGTTCAAGTTTACTTTACGGGTCTTGTTTTGCTCCCTGTCGCTGCTAATGTATTTGCTCCTCTCTTACTGGGGTAATTGCCTATATTGGTACATGAAAGGGAGGGAGTTCTGCACTCCCGGAGTCAGGCTCCTTCCTCTTGTAATGAGGTATATTTGTCCACAGTACTGGGGAGGGGAGGTGTAGGCTCGTGGGGCCCAATGAACTGAATTCATCTCTAATTTCACAGAACTTTTTATACTTTTATGTACTAGCAACACTTTAAAAAATTATATTTACGTCACTTGTAAAGTTCAAGCATATTCTCAATGCTTCAAATGTACGTCTTTAATCCTTTTTGTGACACGTTTCTTGCTCAGGGCCTCTGATTCTCCTGTCTTTGCATCTTTCGAAGGTCTGTTCATTCCGTCATTCAGCTGGCTTAGTGACATGGAGGAGGGGATCAAGACACCCCTTACTCTTCTCTCCTCCACGCAGTTCGATACAACTTCCACGTCGCCTTTCTTAAAAGACAGGTACGTCCGTCTCCTTTTTTCCCCCCCATTCCATCGGCAATCCCCCCCACCTTCCTACCTCCCGCGGCATCTTGAACACGTCAAAGAGGCCCTTCAGGCGTGGCTGAACACCCCTTCAGCACGTACAGATAAACGTCAGGATCATAATCTTTCCAAGCGAGTCAAAGGCCTTTATAAGTCGGTTCACATCTTATCTAACAATTTCAGTGCTATCCAGGACCTCATCCAGCCTCACTGGTGTTGGGTACTATAGTGTCTTTTCCACTTTTGAACTTAAGTCATTCAGCTTCTTGCTTATCTTCACATCATCCTCTACAGATCTTGCCTCAAACTACCTCTGGCCAATTAGCTCCTTAAGCAGCTACTATTTACTCCTAAAGGGTTTTGGAATCGCTCTACACCTTGTCCACGATGCATTTTTCTTTCACAGTTTCTCTCCTGCTCCTGTCTTATGGTGCTGTACTCCCCCACTCACCCTCCACTCTCTCACAGCTCTCATAGCTGGCTGTTGCGTCTTCTGTACCTCCACCGCAGACCATCCCTGATGTGAGGGGCGGACCGGGGAAGCGGGTACGGACCTCGGCTTAAGGGGGTGTACCGGTAACGGTACCCAGCACACCCCATGGGTACAGTTGGTCCAGATAGTACCACCAGTAGCCGTGTCCCGCCCACGATAAACCCCCCCCCAGGGGCTCTCTGGTCTCTGACACTCCTACCTACACACACACACACACACACACACACGACCCGCTGCCGCACCCACCGATTTTCCGGCCATCAGTACAATTCTGAGTCTTCATCACACCCACGGAAGTGTCATAATCCCATCAAACGCGAATACAACCCCGGAGACAAACAGAGCCGGCACGGAATTCTGAGCTCTGTGGCGGCCGGGCGCAAGTGTGGGGCATGAGTTAAGTTCTCCTCCCTCGCTGGAAGATGGGAGGGTATATAATCCCTTATCAATTACACGTGGATACTGGCCCAGCCTTTCATTGTCCAGGCGACGGGCGTTGGGCTGGGCGGCCTCTCCCACCCCAACACCACCTAAACCTGCGACACTCCAGCTCGAAACCTCTCAGCCGCACGAACGATCGTAGGGACCCCGCTGCACGAACGATCGTAGGGACCCCCTGCACGAACGATCGTAGGGACCCCCCTGCACGAACGATCGTAGGGACCCCGCTGCACGAACGATCGTAGGAACCCCCTGCACGAACGATCGTAGGGACCCCGCTGCACGAACGATCGTAGGGACCCCGCTGCACGAACGATCGTAGGGACCCCGCTGCACGAACGATCGTAGGGACCCCCTGCACGAGCGATCGTAGGGACCCCCACGCACGAACGATCGTAGGGACCCCGCTGCACGAACGATCGTAGGGACCCCCTGCACGAACAATCGCAGGGACCCCCCCTCCTCCCCACCCCCGACTCCCTCCTGTTTAACAGTCCTGTTCCAAACCTATTCTGCAGCCCTGAACACCACCATATTGGCCCTGACTTCCTGTTAACGGTCCTGTACTCAACCTATTCTGTTGCCAGTGACCCTAACCACCTCCTCCTATACGGGCGTCTTGCACTCACGTTGTACCAGAGAAAGTACTCAACGTATCTAACCTCCCTCAGTACACCTCCACGCTCAGCACCATCTTCCCTCACCCCTACTGACCAGCCTCCTCACCACGACGTTACGACACCGACGTACGACGGCGCGACTCTTGACAACGACCGGTGCGACCTGTAGGTGCGACGGTCTGAGCTTCCATACTATCCTTTGGAAGTCAGGTCAAAGGGCAGGCCGTCCACCCTCAAGAACAGTAAGGTGAAGGTCAAGGGGTCGTACCGACGCGCTCGATGGGGGTCGTGCGGTCGCGCTCAAGTGGTCGTACCGTACCGCTGAAGGATCGTACCGATGCGCTCGGGGATCGTATCTTCACGTTCAAGCGTTCTCACCTTCGTGCTCAAGAATCGTACCGTCGCGCTCAAAGAATCGTACCTTCGCGCTCAAAGAATCGTACCGTCGCGCTCAAAGAATCGCACCGTCGCGCCCAAAGAATCGTACCGTGGCGGCCAAGGAGGTTGAGGTACATCATAACACATCGCACCATAAGAGAATATCACAACCCACATCGCGGAGAGACCTGCTCTACTAACTCAACCGTTGTTAACCTGACCCGTGATTAAAGATACGCCAACAAGACTCTCTTAATACTTTTATAAATTGTCTCGACGACGCCCAAGATCGCGCCTATTTATGCCCAGGGTTGTTGGGAAAGCCTTAAATAATTAATAGGACCTGAACATACAGGAACACATACAGTCAAATAAATTGCTAAACACACCCTGATGAAGTGGAGGGGCACGATCGTCTTGTGTGTACAGGTGAGGTCTGGAGGGGTATACGCCCTCACACTTTATGAGCTACACCCCACTCCCCCAGCACACACACACACACACACACACACACACACACACACACACACACACATCAACTACCTTAAGTAGTTGCCTGCGTGAGTCCACACCTGTTCGACCAGGAGTTACGGCTCTCTTCTCCCTCTCCAGCTCAAACACAGAGCATAGAACTCAAACTACTACCACTTCTACTACTACTACTACTGCTACTACTACTACTGCTACTACTGCTGCTGCTACTGCTACCAGTGACGACTCAGTCGCTTAATGCTATCCACCATCACAGGAACTCAAACACCACAGGATCATCATCGTCCCACACCGTTGCCGCTTCCAGTCCTCATACCCCCTCAGTGTTTTCTGGCGTCCCTCGGCTTTTTACATACCGACCCTGACCTTGTGGGTATTTGGTGCACACGGCGGCGGTGGTGAGTCAGTGAAGGAGGGAGGGATCTCGAGTTTCAGCAGGTCATACCATAATGGTGGAGGAAGGGAGACACACGGAGACGAGGCGACGTTCTCTCCTCTCTCTCTCTCTCTCTCTCTCTCTCTCTCTCTCTCTCTCTCTCTCTCTCTCTCTCTCTCTCTCCCTGTAGCCTATGATAATGTGCTGCACCCACTGTACGCTTCAAACATGCCCCCCTCCCCCTTACCTAACCCTACGAAACGATAGTACGTACGCTTCACCTACGCTACCAGTGTGTAATTAGATATATATTAAGAATTCAAGATAAAGAAATCAATAAGAAATATTTTTTCTTTAGCGTGTTCTTCGTTCAGTGGCCACAGTTCGGTCGTGAGGGCGCGGGTACTACTCGTACGCAGAGACCATCAGGTCTTCTGTTATCTGTCCTTCCCTTGTAGAGGTTCTGGAACGAAGCACTTTCCAGCCGCTGGCTGGCTCGAAAGTCTCCGTCCCTCACACCCCCAACTGTGGCCGTTGTGAAGGAGCGATGATACGCAGAGTGACCCGTTGTTATGTCCTTGACCTTTTGACTTCCTCGGTGACACCGATGATTTCCTAGGTGGCTCTGATACTTTGGCCACTTCAGGGGTTTCGACCTTTGACTTCCTCAGCGGCCTTCACCTAAGACTTCCTCGGAGTCCCTTGACCTTTGTCACCTTTGACTTCCTCAGCTTTCTTCGACCTTTGACTTCCTCAGCGTCCCTGACATTTGAATTCCTCAGTGGCCTTTTTCCCTTTTTGACTTCCTCGGTGGCACTGACAGTCTGGGACACTCACGACCCAAGGGCCTGGCGCTCGACTGGAAGGGTTCGAGAAGCTGCGACACTTTATGCCTGCCCTGTCCTCAGCACCCCACGGAGAGGCACCCACAGACGTACGGCCTGATCTACGACTCAAAAACTGAGGCGTACGATGTATTCCGCTGAGACAGACACACACGACGCGCGACTAAATGATATCCTTAGCTTTACTTCAACGTCAGCTTTGAAGTCTCGTTTTCTATCTTCAAAAGCTGGAGTAGGATTCAAGGGTGGGGAGGAGCCTTCTGTTTTACTATCCTGCCTCCATCTATTGGAGTCGGTGGGGAGGAGCCTCCTGCTTTACTATCATGAATCTGTCTATAGTAGTGGGTGGGGAGGAGCCTCCTGCTTCACTATCCTGTCTCCATCTATAGTGGTGGGTGGGGAGGAGAGGAGCCTTCTGCTTTACCATCCTGCCTCCATCCATAGTGGCGGGCGGGAGGAGCCTCCTGTATTACTATCCTGCCTCCATCTATAGAGGTGGGTGAGGAGGAGCCTCCTGCTTTATTATCCTGTCCCCATCGCTAGTGTTGGGTGGGTAGGAGAAACCTTCTGTTCTACTATCCTATATCAACCGGTATAGCTTGGGAATGCAGGATGCTGATACCTTTCTCAAGCAGATATCTTCGCCATGGACCACCAAGCGTTTTGCTACCTGGCCCTCCCATGTGCTCCCACGTATATATATATATACGCACCTCAAGGGACAATAACATATCAGGAAACTCTATACACTATAGATCGAGAGCGAGGAGACGAGACAGCAGAGGCGGGGTGTGAGGGCCTTATCGCCCCTATCAAGTAAACAGCTATGACCCGGGCTGACCCGATAAAATGCGATAAGCCAGCCAGCCAGCCAGCCCCGTCCTCTCACCACCATCTCCACCACTCCATCACCATGTTATGTCACCAACACTAACCACTTCGTCACCATAACTCGTCGATAAAACCACTGAATCGCCTCTACCTCTCACCCCCTCCCCCCAACACGTATGGAAAAGGGCATCGCCGTGTGATCACTAATATCACCATATCCTTTCACCTCTACTATCACCAGCCACCATCCCTAACCCCACCATCACGAGCGCCACACCACCACAAATACTATCACCACCCGTCACCATCCGTCACTACCATCACCGCTACTTCTCCATAATTACCATTTCTACCGTTAGGGCTCCCTCGGCCCTTTCGGGTCATGTCAAAGGCCACGCCGTCCTACCCAAGGGTTGGTGCGTTCCTGCTCAATGGGCCGTGTCCAAGACTCGCACCGTCATGCCAAAGGGTCGTACCATCAGGGTCAAGGGTCGTACCGTCGTGTTCAAGGGTCGTACCATCGCGCTCAAGGGTCGTACCGTCGTGCTCAAGGGTCGTACCGTCGTGTCCAAGTGTCGTACCGTCATGCTCAAGGGTCGTAGTATAGCGTCCGAGGGTCGTATCGTCGTGTTCAAGGGTCGTACCGTCGTGCCTCACTAGTACATAACCCTAGGTATGTATGTATGTATTCTCACCCTCTATGATGTATATAATGTATATAAAACCATATTCAACATAATGAACTTTCTCAGGGACTTCCATCAGCTAAAGTACTGAGCAGGAGGGAGCGTAAAAAGCTGAGAAAATTCCTGAACGGATCGTGCCATAGCTGAGGAAGACTGGAGGGTCGTCATGTTGCTGAGGAAAGTCTTAGGGGTCGTCACGTTGCTGAGGGAAGACTGAAGGGTCGTCACGTTGCTGAGGAAGCCTGGAGGGTCGTCACGTTGCTGAGGAAGCCTGGAGGGTCGTCACGTGGCTGAGGAAAGCCTTAAGGGTCGTCACGTGGCTGAGGAAAGCCTTAAGGGTCGTCACGTTGCTGAGAAAAGCCTAAAGGGTCGTCAAGTAGCTGAGAAAAAGACTAAATGATCGTCACTAGCTGAGAAAAGTCAGTCGGGTCGTCACGTAGCTGAGATACACCACCATCCGGTGACCTCAGCAGTGTGGTGGTAGCTCTCTCTCTCTCTCTCTCTGCACCCGTGAGGTACAGGTAACTGTTCATCTACAGAACACCAGATGAACACTGAACAGCATCGTGAACAACATATGGCCTCTGTGCAACGTCCAAGTGATGGAGTTATCTATACTTTACTATCCTCTATCCATCTTTATAAATTATCGATGCTTTACTATCCTCTATCCATCTATATAGATTGGGAATGGGGAATCGCTATTACTGTCCTCCAGTAGATAACCTCGTCAGAGACCATCGGGGTCTTCTGTTATCCGTCTTTCCCTATGACGAACACAGTGAAACTTGAGCAGAAACAGACCAAGAGGTCCTTTCGAGGCCTGTTTGTGACAGCAGATCGGATACATAAGAGCTTATCGTGAAGAGCACACAAGAGCAAATAGGGATAGGTCAACCAGAGGACATAACAGGAAATTAAATGAGAGACCTGTGAAAAGGAGGTGTAGAGAAATAAATCTATTGTATGAAAAGTAGAACAATGAAATGAAATGAATGAGGACGTGGTTTGTGCAGACAGTATACGTAAATTTAAGAAGTATGATCGTAGAAAAGGTTCCAGATGTGGGGACCTGAAGAGTGTAAAACTCGCTCCCCGTATAGCACAAACAGGCAAAGACAATCAACTCCCATCGACCACCATAAGATCGACTTTAGGTGAGACCCGAAATGAAGCGCCAAAGAATAACACAACGAGACATTTTGTTCCTTTACGCAGGAATGAACCTAAAAAAAACGTATTGGCAGAGACGATGCCTCAAGAAAACGGTACCTCACACACACACACACACACACACACACACACACACACACACACACACACACACACACATCTCGCTCCCTGATTCACCTTGATGAACAATGGTCACATCATATTCACATGCATCATCTGGGGGATGGCCTGGCTTCCCCATCAGTCCCCATAGTTCGTCTTAACAATCATTCATCTCATCACCCATTCTATGTTTCGCCCGCATGGCCTTCTGTCCATCACTTCTATCACCAATTAACTTCATTTCTCATTTCCCCGTGGTCGATCCGATGTATGAAGCCTTAAAAATCACATACAGACAGACAGACATCATACATGAATTTAAGATGTTGTACGACGGTAGAGAACGTTCAAAAGATGTGCCCCCATGAGCATAAAACTCCCTCCCTGTACAGTACAAGTAGGCAAAGACATATCCTCATCAACCCATGTAAGTGAAACATGGACTACCTCGCCTATATATATATATATATATATATATATAAAAAAGTGCCGCCCCCCCTTACTTTTTGCACTTCACACACTTTGATTCGTCAAGTGAGATTATAAGTTTTGAGGTTCTTTTCGTCCTGACCTCTGCTGACACCGGTATATTCCCTGTACTGTAGAAATATACGATTCAGAACTTAAGTAAGATGGGTGGCGGTGGTGTGTGTGTGTGTGTGTGTGTGTGTGTGTGTGTGTGTGTGTGTGTGTGTGTGTCATCGCCACAGCCACCATCAAGGATCTGCCAGAATAAACAACAGTTGGGTCGCGGAAAATCTAATTTAAATTTCCCACAATAGGGAGGTCTTGATCGGCCAGCCTCCCGCTGCGCCTCTCACTCGTCCCAGTCTCCCTCACCCACGGCTTCCATCGACTGCCACCACCATCCCTCCCTCCCTCCTCCTCCCAACCACCACGTCTCTCCCTCACACCTAAAATTTCGTCCCTTTCCCCTCCCTCCCCCCACAGTAAACAGGGTGCAACGCATGACCAATGGCGGTAACGTAAGGTCATGTCAGTCGAGGTCAAGGTTGAAGAGGAAGTATGGGAGACGAGTGGGAGGGGGGAGGGAGATGGGAGGGTTAAAGGAGGCGATAGCCCGAGGTCATGACCTGATACTCTCCAGATAACTGGCTACTGACCCCACCTGACCACGATTCCCTCCTCGCCACACCTACACAACCACCACCTCCCTCGCCCTCACATACTCTATGATCGTGTTCACCTCACAACGGTAAATGCGAAGCAAAATTCCAATTTGCACTAACTAACACTTTAAGAACCCTCTCAGGCCGACTGGGGCCACTAACAGCATAACTAGCTCGTAGATCTGTATCAGGATAACTAGAATCTACTAATTTGAATACATGGTGTATGTGTGGTGGTTGAAGTGTTGGAAATATCTGATTTCACCAACATATCTGCTTATGGTCAAATCTACCGCATCATCTGCCTATATCACTCGTCCAGAACCATAAATAATCATTCTAAATATATGTACCAACGAAAAAAAAAATCAATATCATATATTAAGGCAAACTTACACGATAAGTTTGTGATGCTAAAACCGACGAAACAGAAGTATACAACACACACACACACACACACACACACACACACACACACACACACACACACACACACATCACAATATATGCATGTATGTATATATATCCCCTTGTTTAACGTTACCAACATACTGAATAAACACGTGACGAACACAGTCACCACCGCCATATGCTCGTCACAGCCTCTTAACGCCCTACAACCACCACTGTCACGCCCATCACAACCTCGTAACGCCCTACAACCACCACTGTCACAACCATCACAACCTCGTAACGCCCTACAGCCACCACTGTCACGCCCATCACAACCTCGTAACGCCCTACAGCCACCACTGTCACGCCCATCACAGCCTCGTAACGCCCTACAACCACCACTGTCACGCCCATCACAACCTCGTAACGCCCTACAGCCACCACTGTCACGCCCATCACAACCTCGTAACGCCCTACAGCCACCACTGTCACGCCCATCACAACCTCGTAACGCCCTACAGCCACCACTGTCACGCCCATCACAACCTTGTAACCCCAACAACCGTATCATACTTATCTAACAGATAACACACAAAAAAAAACATCGCTATATGCTCTTAACGTCACCTCGCTAAAGATAAAGAATATAATAAGATATTCCTCGAGTATCAATATAATGGTTAACAATATTGAGCAAATCTAGATTAATCTTTTTTGTTTGTATCGTACAAAATCTGCCACACACACACACACACACACACACACACACACACACACACACACACACACACCTTGTTGTTGAGAGAGCAGCTAAATTTTGTTCGTTCAATGTTCACGGAGGGTTGTTGTGAGGACAGACAGTTCTCCATCCTTCTTAAATTCCCATCATGATGGAGAACTGAAACAGCTGGATGCAGTGGCCTCCATGTGGGTGTAGAAGGTAAATAGCTACATAAGGTGATCTCCATGTTGGTGTAGAAGGTAAATAGCTACATAAGGTGATCTCCATGTTGGTGTAGAAGGTAAATAGCTACATAAGGTGACCCCCATGTTGGTGTAGAAGGTAAATAGCTACATAAGGTGATCTCCATGTTGGTGTACAAGGTAAATAGCTACATAAGGTGATCTCCATGTTGGTGTACAAGGTAAATAGCTACATAAGGTGATCTCCATGTTGGTGTAGAAGGTAAATAGCTACATAAGGTGACCCCCATGTTGGTGTAGAAGCTAACAACCTACATAAGGTGACCCCCATGTTGGTGTAGAAGCTAACAACCTACATAAGGTGATCTCCATGTTGGTGTAAAAGCTAACAACCTACATAAGGTGACCCCCATGTTGGTGTAGAAGCTAACAACCTACATAAGGTGACCTCAGTGTTCGTGTAGAAGCTAACAAGCTACATAAGGTGACCCCAGTGTTCGTGTAGAAGCTAACAAGCTACATAAGGTGACCCCAGTGTTCGTGTAGAAGCTAACAACCTACATAAGGTGACCCCAGTGTTGGTGTAGAAGCTAACAAGCTACATAAGGTGACCCCAGTGTTGGTGTAGAAGCTAACACGCCGCATAAGGTGACCCCAGTGTTGGTGAAGCTAACAAGCTGGACGAGACATTGTGTTGCATCTATTACTTATACCCTCATGCCTGGCGGTGCGATCTTTCTGTATGACTGTGCTACCCTTCAAGGGCGACGATAGATAGATAGATTGACAGACAGATAGCTACACACACAAACAAACAGATAGTCTTATATAGATATATAGTGAGATAGATAGATAGATAAACAGATGGATTCACAGATGGACAGAGAGATAAATACATATATATATAAAGACAGACACACAGATAGACAGACACAAAGACTGCCTAAAAGTTGCGAGTCTTTAAGAAATTGATGACGGATAGACAGACAGATAGATGGAATAAGGTCAAGTTGCGAGAGTCCGCCAGTAAACCATATTCAAGTGTGGTGGTGGTGGTTGTGGTGGTTGTGGTGGTGGTAGGAAGGTACACACACAGTACATCCGCGTGATGACCCGGGTTGTCCAGGTGTGGGTCGTACGATCATTAAGGTCACTCAGGTAACCCCACACGGCCTAGCGCCTATGATCCTCCCGTACACTGGCTACACACGGCCTTACACAGGTTACAAAGGTGCTGTATGATTCACAGTCAGCCTTACAAAGGTGCTGTATGATTCGCAGTCAGCCTTACAAAGGTGCTGTATGATTCGCAGTCAGCCTTACAATGGTGCTGTATGATTCACAGTCAGCCTTACATAGGTACAGTATGATTCACAGTCAGCCTTACATAGGTACAGTATGATTCACAGTCAGCCTTACATAGGTACAGTATGATTCACAGTCAGCCTTACATAGGTACAGTATGATTCACAGTCAGCCTTACATAGGTACTGTATGATTCACAGTCAGCCTTACATAGGTACAGTATGATTCACAGTCAGCCTTACATAGGTACAGTATGATTCACAGTCAGCCTTACAATGGTGCTGTATGATTCAGACAGCCTTACAAAGGTACTGTATGATTCACAGTCAGCCTTACAATGGTACTGTATGATTCACAGTCAGCCTTACACAGGTACTGTATGATTCAGACAGCCTTACAAAGGTACTGTATGATTCACAGTCAGCCTTACGAAGGTACATGTAGAATGTCAACAGACATCCTTACAAACCTTTTACGATTCACACAGCGCACTCACTTCTTAAAAAAAAAAAAGACAGCTTAAAGAAAGTAAGCCGGTAAGCTTTAGTTCTTCTCTTCCGCCAAGCTTTAGTTCTTCTCTTCCGCTAAGCTTTAGTTCTTCTCTTCCGCTAAGCTTTAGTTCTTCTCTTCCGCTAAGCTTTAGTTCTTCTCTTCACGCGACTCGAACAGTGAGCAGAGCCTGAAAACCTCGATGAACCAACTCGCCAAGGTAATGGACGGGCGGGCGACGTACGACGGGCGACGAGGGTAGTACAAGCAGTATAGGTCGGGCTACTGTGTGTGTGTGTGTGTGTGTGTGTGTGTGTGTGTGTGTGCGGGGAGAGAGAGAGGGAGAGTAGTATCGTCCGGACGAACGGAGTACGAAGAGTAACATCGACTGGACGAAGGACATGCACAGCAAGCAGGGGGCGCCACCGTCAGGAAGGCATACCTGATGCCATCGCATCGCCAAACGCCGTCCCGCCTTCGCCTCTATACCCTACTCCAGGAGGAACCACTCGACCCCCTTCTATTTACTCCGTGCGGCCGGACCGACGCGAAACCTCACAGAACACGAACAGCCGAGAACACACACACACACACACACACACACACACACACCCATACCTAGACCCCCAGAGACGTTCTCTTGTTCCGAATGAGTTCTACGTGAAGAATAAAGTTATATTTCACCACCACCACCACCAACATCATCCCAGCACACAAACAATCCAAAAAAATCGTACAATATAAATGTCTAAAACTTTAGCGGGACCCGACGCGCGTCGCTATTGCATTGAGCAATCATACGCTCCGTCACAAATGTTCAGTCGGCATTCACAGAAAACCAGGTCAGTGGTCAAGCTCTCACTCCTACTAACACGAGAGAGAGAGAGAGAGAGAGAGAGAGAGAGAGAGAGAGAGAGAGAGAGAGAGAGAGAGAGAGAGAGAGAGAGAGAGAGAGAGAGAAGGTAATAACTGAATTACTTGCGATTCAAACACGAGTCCACCGAGAAACATATGGGCCACCTACATATGATTCATCAACAGAATGAGTCAAATAGGTGAAGCAGGATCACCTCATTCAACACATCCAGTGCTAGACTCACTTGCCTTCACGAACCGAAAAAAGAAAAAAAGAAAACGCATGTGGAAGAGATGGATATTATGTAAGCTTAGAAAAGAAGAAAAAAAAATTCCTTCGAAAATACCTTTGAAAATGATAAAAAAAAAATGGATGAAACATTTCAAAAAAGGCCCCAAGATCAAAACGTAAATAGTACAAAAACATACAAGAGAAAAGTTAAAATCCGCCTAAAGTTCGACTTTGCAAGTATAAAAAGAACGAATAGATATAAAAAAAATAAAGGAAACCTTAAAAATGGAGTAATTTAAAAGCTCAGAGAAAAAAGACATTATGTCATCGGACGAAAAATCCTTCTAAATCTGGACTTTTAAAAAAATAATGACCGTATAAAAAAAGGCTTAAAGACTGGCGTTGAGAGCAAACAGTTACAACCATTAATTCGTACACGTTCCTCGTCACTTGCACTACCCCTCCTGACTTACCACAGCCCCTCCAACCCTAATTCTACCACCTCCTCGCTACCGGGCGCCGCACACCCCTCTCTCTTAAGATCCCTCCGTCCCTCCCTCTGGCCCATCTTGGCATCAAACCCTTGGGGCCCAAACAGTCCTTATTTTCAATACAAACACGGCCATATATCAACGCGAGGGACTGTTATACCTTCAAACACAAGAGTCTCGTGTGTGTGTGTGAGGGAGGGAAGGTGTTGTTTAGGGGGTGTTTGGGGCAAGCACTGATACCGGCTATGGCGAATGTGCTTCGGCGCATCACCTTTGTCTACATCTACAAGCGAAGCCATACATTAGCGGCTTCCGGCAACGATATGTAGGTCAGAGATTTTCCATCGCGCAGCGACACGTGAAGAATAACGTGACGTGTGTGTGTGTGTGTGTGTGTGTGTGTGTGTGCGAGGCAATGTCAAGAAAATGGTATGAAAGCGACGATACGCCCAACGTATACTACCCTTTGCGCCAGCTGCATACGTAACAAATGCCTGACCCCAATACAATACTCATGCCAATCAAATCGTTTCAACAATGTATGGTTCTTAACTGTCTAAGGAAACCTAGCCATATACTAACCATTACTTTAAATGCCAAATTGTGTACCATCAGGTAAAAAATCTGGTCATCACTCAGTTACAGTGGACGAGATTTCAAAAGACGACATTATTAGCATTACAGAGCAAAGATATCCGTATAAAGCTGTATTGCTGTACTATCTATGATACCAACTCTTCTGAAATAACTACAGCAAGTATATGAGATTAAAGAAATCATGGTTTTCATGGAAGACCATATCTATAAAAATCGAAGATCAGCAAGCCGTGTACAGCAAGAGCAGCGTCGAAGGGGTTCCTTGAAATATATATATATATATATATATATATATATATATATATATATATATATATATATATATATATATATATATATATCTTTCTTTCTTTCATACTATTCGCCATTTCCCGCATTAGCGAGGTAGCGTTAAGAACAGAGGACTGGGCCTTTTAGGGAATATCCTCACCAGGCCCCCTTCTCTGTTCCTTCTTTTGGAAAATAAAAAAGAAAAAAAAATTGAGAGGGGAGGATTTCCAGCCCCCCGCTCCCTTCCCTTTTAGTCGCCTTCTACGACACGCAGGGAATACGTGGGAAGTATTCTTTCTCCCCTATCCCCAGGGATATATAATATATATATATATATATATATATATATATATATATATATATATATATATATATATATATATATATATTCCTATGAGTCCACGGGGAACTCATAGGAATATCCTGATCACGCGCAAAATTGTGATCCTTTCCAATATATATAATGTCTTTACCTATGACGCATCTTCTTTGCTCTCCCCTGTTACTGCTTAAGACTTGACAGTTCAGTGGAAGTACCACCAAATCGACCCCACTTCCAAATCACCCCCAACTTACAAATTCTTCTGTCATCTCATGACAGAAAATAAAATGAATGAATAAATCAGATACAGAACTATGACCCGACATTTGGTTCAGCACGACCCCAACTGATATTGCAAAGACAAGGCTTTCGAACAGAACTCTTCCCCTGTGGTTTGATCACTGAACTTATCATCATCTGTGGATGTTGCGTTTCCCTCCATGTCCCATCGCTGAGCGATGCCGACCGTGAAAATTACTCGAAACCTCCATAAAGCAAGCACTAATATCAGTTATTCATTTTATCATAAGTGCCAGTAAATCATAACGTCTTAAGAGAGACTTATCAATCATCAAACTGAGCTGATAACAGAAGGAGTGACTCTTGATATGAAAGATTAGATAATAAACTTACAAACGCCAGCTTACCGCAAGGCTCTTTTGCTCCCAAGTCCACGACAGTGAATAAGTCTAGACAATGATTCGTGTGGCTATATTTTCCATATGTCTGAGACAGGATCAACACAGCTCGTGTCAAACGTGGTATTAGATTCATATGAATACATTTGATAAATGGAACGAGTCCTTAACTAAATAAATCACTTTCTGTAGTGTTTATTAATGATAGAAATTATGTACCAGGCTTACCTTAAACTGTACCCGGTCATCGAGGGTCGCGAAGCCTACCCAGAGCACGTTTAAATAAGCGTTATTAGCCTATTCACACGAGCGGAATGACCACCACAAGGGCGTTATTATTCCCGACATCTTTAAATCGTCAATCGTACGCGCCAGTTTTAATGTCAGTAAGTGCTTTTAAAAAAAATCACTAAAATACTAAGTTCGGTGATGGTAGCAGGTGTAGCCATACACAGACATGTGTATGGCTATACACAGACGTACGCATGACTATACACAGACATGTATATGGATATACACAGACGTACGTATGACCATACACAGACTTACGTATGACTCTACACAGACATGTATATGGCTATACACAGACGTACGTATGACCATACACAGACGTACGTATGACTATACACAGACGATGAGAGAGAGAGAGAGAGAGAGAGAGAGAGAGAGAGAGAGAGAGAGAGAGAGAGAGAGAGAGAGAGAGAGAGACGTTCACCTCAAACCCCCTATCCCGAAAAGCAGTCACGCTCACGAGGGGGTCACACACACACACACACACACACACACACACACACACACACACCCAGGGCCGCTCATCCTATCACGGGACCTTAGGACTTGGATCAAAGCAGTTCTGCCACACCGGCATCATCTCCACGTCCGTCCGTCCGTCCGTCGGCCGTGGCTAGCGCGATGTGTCAGGGCAAGAGGCTCCGGATCACACAGGGGGGAGGTGAGTCCTCCTCCTCCTCATCATTCGACGCGAACCTTCACCACAGCAGCTGCTGCCGTATATACACCCTCCTCCTCCGTGTGCTATACCACCGCCCAAGAAAATCTGTTCCTTCGTTAATTTCCCATCGAAACCTCTGATAACTGAAAACCCGCTCAGTCGTATCTGTATATTGTCATTCTGTTCCCCAAACAATGTGTGTGTGTGTGTGTGTGTGTGTGTGTGTGTGTGTGTGTGTGTGTGTGTGTGTGTGCGTGTGTGTGGTGGGCAGGTATCGTCATAATGATGAAATTAAAGCAATTTATATTCCTTGGTCAACACCGACAACCCAGTGGAATTAATCAGGTCCGATGTTGCCTTCACAATAATTCTAATTAGTTTGTCTGACGATCTAATTTAGTGTAAATGTCTAAGTACTTCACACCTTCATGATATCTTACATTTACATATTCAAAAACATTAAATCCAACAACTTAAAGATATCTTACATATTTATAAACATGAATCCGGCATTTCTCTATCTGTCAAACTGACTTTCATTTACTTAATCAAGTAATTCATTTATACTTCCGACGAACTTCATGCACTCCTAACTTCACCTAACGTGTCACATACACCCTTAACACAGCCACACACACACACACACACACACACACACACACACACACAAAATAAACCACATAAACCATTTATCTCCACATGTCAGGTTAAGCAAAATGGTGTAGGCTATTAATTACCGAACTTTTACAGCTGATAAATGATTTGTGCTAAGAGAGTAAATGATCAGAGATACACAGAAATCCTTCGAGAATTCGTAATTAAACCGGAAAAAAAAAAGAACGTATCTGGTCACATGTGATAAGATTTTCTATAAAAAGATATATAGAAGAAATTAGACTTGTTCCGCAGTGGTATCTGCTCACTATACCCCCCCACTCCAGCTGCAACCCCTGCAAACTCAATATTCATTATGCGGAATTCACACATGTACACCACTACCACAACACTCCACCTCTCCTTTTGCCCACTGTTAAATCAATCCTCGCTCATCCTGCACGCAACACGGCCAATCCCTCATCATTAAAGACAGGAGCCTTAATTATAGAACGAAATTACGACGAGACTTTTCGCTGGGAAGGGCGAGCGAAGAGACGCCAGACGCGCCGGAACACACACAGGTGCTCAAGGTTGGCGACTGGCGCCATGTGTGAATAGGTGATTCACTGTATCGATCAGGCAATGCAACACAGGTAACACAACACAGGTAATGCAACACAGGTAATGCAACACAGGTAATGCAACACAGGTAATGCAACAGAGGTAATGCAACACAGGTAATGCAACACAGGTAATGCAACACAGGTAATGCAACACAGGTAATGCAACACAGGTAACGCAACAAAGGTAATGCAACACAGGTAATGCAACACAGGTAATGCAACACAGGTAATGCAACTTTAGCCACTGCAGGAAGTAGATCTACTCCCGTCAAGCAAGTTTAGTGCAGGTCATGTTATTCATTCAGTTATGATACGAAGGGTTGTGATTAATAATGAAATTAATAATATTAATTAAAATAATAATAATAATAATAATAATAATAATAATAGTAATGATGATAATAATAATAATAATAATAATAAACATAATAATAATAATAATAATAACAATAATAATAATTATTATAGTATTAGTAGTAGTAGTAATGATAAATACTAATACTAATAATAATAATAATAATAATAATAAAAATAATAACAACAACAATAGTATTAGTAGCAGCAGTAATAATAATATAAATAATAATAATAATGTTAATAATAATGAAACTTTTTATAATATGAATTATGTCATTCGTGATTATTTTTTTGCTTGTCCCACTGGTGCGAAAAACAAAACAGGTATGGCTTAACCCACATCAAAACAGAAGAAATACCGGTGCACATATCAAGGCTACTATGAACAAGAGAATGAAACAAACAAACAACAGTTTCTACCAAGCATTTTTTTTGTTTTGTTTGTTTTATTCACAATCACTGGAAAAACAGAAACCGAGAAGTTCCAGTTCCTGTATTTCCCAAAGTCTTTAAGATGGGAGGAGATGCAATGGCCCAACAGAGGTCAGGATGGGGGAATCCGGTAGGCCGATTTCCATGATGTTTCCCCACCGACAACTCACAACATCAAAACAAAAGCTAATCTCGAAACCTTAATTCGAGAAACAGGACAAAGAACGAATCGTGTATCATTCCCTGACAGCAGAGTTCTTTTTCCCCCCTGCACTTCTAGTATATCTTACCTCCTCTCTACAATCTTATGCATCTGACATTTAATTCTTTCTTCCTCCCTTTCCTTCTCCCCAAGAGAGTTCCTCTCGCGATGATCAATATCCAGCAACGTCATTCGGTCATCCGCCAATAACGAGGAGAGTTGGTCAGTTGGCCACTTGTGGCGCATTTTCTTTTTCTTCTTTTTTTAAGTAAGGCCTATTGACTGCCACGGTCAGTTTGTTACGTCCTGTTACATCTTTCATTCGGGGACAATCATGGTATGATCTGGTGTCCAAAATGCTTTCACAGACCATACACGTTCTCCCTTCATGTACTATTTGGTCCCCTGGCGAAAACATCACTGTAAAACTACGTTAAGCTGCTGCACTGAGCTCTATCCCATTTTCTTCAACATATCAGTATATGATATTTAACATAACACCGTTTTCTATACGTATATGTTGAAAATGCTCAACACTAAACCTTTTTACTAAAAGAGGAACAGAGAAGGGGGCCAAGTGAGGATATTTCCTCAAAGACCAAGTGCTCTGTTCTTAACGCCACCTTGCTAAAGCGGGAAATGACGAACAGTATAATACAATACATATATATATACATATATATATATATATATATATATATATATATATATATATATATATATATATATATATATATATATATATGACTCACAACTTGGTTGCATCAGAAAACAGTGTTATACTGGGCAATATATAGGTTGATACATCAAAGGTCCCCAAGGACGTCAATGAATTAGCGCTTTTGGGGGCATTTCTTCATACAGAACGAAGGTACTTGAATGTACTTCGCTGTAACGATACAGTGCCAGCTCTGAGGAATTACGACTCCCAAATTTAATCCCAGAAAATCGGTCTCAATCTTTTGAGGTGAGGACGTGTTTTAAGGTCAATGAAAAATTCGAGGGTTTCAGATGTATAGGTACACATGCTGTTATATCTCTCATACATCTCTCAATATACGTGTGAATCTATGAAAATCTAACCTAAAACTACCACCTTGTTCCTGAGACAAAAGGACAGAGAAATTGAAAATTTTATACTAACAATGCCTTTATAAACACAATGACCAAAAACTGCCAAGTTACTTACTGGTGCCCAACTTCTGAACCTTCCACCAGGTGAGGATATTCCCTCAAAGGCCCAGTCCTCTGTCCTTAACGCTACCTCGCTAACGCGGGAAATGGCGAATAGTTTGAAAGAAAGAAGAAAGAAATATATATATATATATATATATATATATATATATATATATATATATATATATATATATATATATATATATATATACTTACTTGTTCTTATACTACGTGTAAAAGAACATATACATATTTTTTTTCTTTCTACGACAGTGGTTCAATTGACTTGCAAATCAATATTTTCCTTCCAATTCGTTTAAAGTCTACCTCGTCGTATCGATCTATAGATATACAGAAGCAGCATCTTAACCTAAGAGCGTCTAACTGCTCAGCTCAGCTTAAAGTCATTTACGATACGATAATCGGGAAGTTTTACAGTTCTTTTTTTATTCGTAAACCCAAGCATGAAAAAAAAACAAGCAGTTACAGCCAATATTAACCCATTTTATCGTACGTTTGTCAGATTATCCGGCTATTTCACCATTCCATTTGCAGGGGTAAGAGAGTAATATATATATATATATATATATATATATATACCCGGCTATATACCTGGCCGCTGTGCTTTTAAGATCGACTTACCACACGAGGCAGAATACTGAGACATGTTACGTGAGGGAGATAAGGCTGCGGTGTTTCGGGGTTAGGTCACACCTATTACATGAATGATTTTCATTCATTCTGTATAAAAAAAAAATTGTGTTACGATTCATAATATAAACATCCCTCTTATAAGTTCGAGCTTACGTAAGCTCGCGATGCTCGCTGGCTCGCTGGCTTTATCAAGCTTCGCTCTATAACATTAGCGTGGTGAAACGTTTATCCATGAGGTGTTTACACTGCACATCGTGACTCCTATAATATTTTTTGGGTCAAACTACACACACACACGAAAGGAAAAAAAATTACGTCAAGGCCTGGTCCCTAAAATTCGCAACGTGTTGGGGTAATAGACTGGAAAGAGAGAGAGAGAAAGAGAGAGAGAGAGAGAGAGAGAGAGAGAGAGAGAGAGAGAGAGAGAGAGAGAGAGAGTGGAGACACTATACGAACATCTTATATAACTTGTCAGCGGGGCCCCCCCACCGATGTTCAGGCTATTAACGGCAGATGGAAAGAACACACGATGGCCAGGATCCAGAGTGGGTGGCGGGCGGGAGGCGGGAGGAGGTTTCATCTAGACGAGTGCTTCCTCTACGTGTGGACCACACCACACCGGCCAGGTTACACGACGCGAAAAATATGCAGACCCGCAGCACCAAACAGCCTAGTTAACCAGAGAACTCGACAGGGAAACTCAAGCTTTAAGTCGCAGATTATGTCACGGGGGTTGAGCACATCCCCCCCCCCCCCCACGAAAGCAGCGACAGTTCTACACGCTCATACGTCATTCACTAAAATCCGGGACGTTAAAGGCCCTGGCCAGTGGCAGTCAAGCGTGAGGCTCAAAATTACTCACAAGTGAAAGCCCACAAGTCTATATACAATTAAAGACTCAAACGACTCACAACTCTTAAGGCTCTTGGGACATCAACCAGAATCACAAATTCAAGCTTCATAAACAACAACTACAACTACAATACTACAAGAGGCTTAACATCTCACTCAAGCTCCGGGGGGACTTGCCATTCACAACCGTAGGTCCACTTGCCATTCACAACTATCAACCCATACGTCATTCACAACCTTAAGCTCACGTGCCATTCACTTCTACCACAACTCCTATCACTACGTCATTCACAACCTCGGGCTCAAGTGGCATTCACTTCTACGACAACTTCTACGACAATTCCTACCACTACGCCATTCACAACCTCAGCCTCACGTGCCATACACTTCTACGACAACTCCTACCACTACGTCATTCACAACCTCAGGCTCACGTGCCATTCACTTCTACAACTCCTACCATCACCACCACTACTACTACTACTACTACTACAGACTTCAAATGACTCTCATGACCACGGCCCCACGCGCTGCTCTTCACCCACCGTGACAACACGGCCACAACAGAGGAGCAGTCATTCCTCCCTTCCCCTACCCTCAAAACAAAGACGCCCATACACAGAGACTCCTCCTCCTTCGTCTGGCCTACCTGACGCACTGGGATCCATCACTTTGCCAAACGACGCGCCACCAAATGGTTCCCCAAAACATAATAACGCCTCTTACCTGATATCCCTTCAGAAATCATATTTACATGGGTGAATAATTCTCCGGAGGAGGGTGGAGGACATGGGATCTCCCGTAAACGTAGCAGCAACACGACGCGAGAGACACACGCCCCAGGGACGGATCCCCCATAGACCAAATTATGTAAAGGCCATCTTTGGGACCCAACGAGTCTGGGATACTGGGTAAGCTAACTGTGCGCGCCGCTGCTTCAAACCTTAGCTTACTGGCGGGAGTCGAACCCTCGACACGCCACAAGGACATATATCTATGTACACAAAACTTTTACGTACATGGGCCCATTATTTTTTTTGTTGTTTTTTTTTCTTATTGAAAAGAAATTACTAGGACCGTTAGTAAATCTATCCTTAAGCACAACACGCAAGATAGTATAGGTACATATTCTGTAAACCACACATTACGTGAATCAGATGAATACATCACATGCTTTATATACGAATGTAACCCTCCTAAACGACGCAATTGGCCTTTAAAAGCTATATCAACTTGTCGATGAAAGGTCTGTGTTCTGAGACGTCATTTACCACTCACTAATAAAACTTCCTGTACATGACATTTACCGCCGTATGCCATCTACAAACAAACGCTGAAAATAAATAATGGGAAACAACATGATGCTACTTGCTACTTTTTTTTGGGACCGACTCATTACTATGGCGCTGAGCTCTCACAATGATTTAAGACAAGTTATCCTGTTACGTCAGGATTTGTGACGCATCAACGTAACACGAGTAAAAAAAAAAAAAAAAGAAAAAAAGAAAATAACGCGAATATTAAATCTTTGGAGTCAACTGGCGTAAAGTTAGATTTGGTCGGGTTTAAAATGTAGCGCCCCATAATCATAAATGATCATAACTAAATCTGTAATAAGTTAGATTTGGTCGGGTTTAAAATGTAGCGCCCCATAATCATAAATGATCATAACTAAATCTGTAATGAGAACCATCAATCATATAACAGCTTAAGATGCCTGTCTCATGAATGGTTAGGGCAGGCCATCTGACGCGCCTGAAGACTGATGGGAAATTTGAAAGTCCTATTGACCAAGCTTTTTTTTCTTTTTTTTTTCCAAAAGAAGGAACAGAGAAGGGGGCCAGGTGAGGATATTCCCTCAAAGGCTCAGTCCTCTGTTCTTAAAGCTACCTCGCTAATGCGGGAAATGGCGAATGGTATGAAAGAAAAGAAAGATATATACTTTTAAACTTTCAACCAACACCATCTAATATCGTTCACTGACGACGCACGGGGTAGAAAAATCTACTTTCGATACACCTTGTGTCGTGTTGCACCCACGGGGGGTTCACGAGACGTGGCGGTGATGTATATATGTATATATCTGTATGTGTCCCCGAGATGCTGAAGGTCACCACTTCATAATTCTGGCGCTGTAATAAGGATCGACCGTACGAACGTCCCCGAAGCACCCTGAATTTACGGAATGTATCGACCCCCCCCCCCCCAGTTCTTCGGTGGTACGAAGAACAAAACCTAGATCCCCGAAGACGTTTTGACCGAACGCTACATCCAACTACGCGTGCACTCGAATTCCTCCCTGTCTCATCATACCCTGAGGAGTTCACTACTCAGTTTGTTTGGGTAGCCACTCTCATGGCTTGATGTATTCCGCTGATGATGTAGTTCGGCTACATCTCCAGACACGTAAGATCACACCAGAGCTGCGTATTTAGTGAATATACCGCCGCCACGCCTCCAACACCCATGCGCCCACAGCTCGCGTAAGCAGCGCGGGACCGGGCCGCAAGCAAGCACGAAACGACCCCGGCACGCGAAAATGCAAGCAACTCAACGCACACCTAAATTCAACGGACATTCATATGGCCCCAGTCTGCAGACGCAAATACAGGTCAGAGATGTATCACGCAACACAAAACAGGATGCTTCGGGGCTTATCAACAACCACTTCGTCCTCAGGATGGTGGTGATGGCTGGTGGCTGGCGTCCACGCACAACACAAGGCTCGGAAAACCTTTTAATTTTATATTGTCAAGTCCAGAGACGAGTTTTTTTTGTCAACGTACAATATCATGTGTCTGATGGAGGCTTCCATTTTCAAATAAGATAAAAAGGTGGAGAGGTTAAAACAAAACATTTGAGCATCTGAAAAATTTTTCATTCATTTTCAGAATATTTACTTAAGCTATTATCATAATTTTGATTTATAGACTGACTCCAATTTTGAATTTCAGCTTCAATAATTTGTATTTTCCTTATATATATATATATATATATATATATATATATATATATATATATATATATATATATATATATATATATATATATATATATAAGATCAAAATGTACGTATCTTATTTGATATATCTAATCTGTACCAATACTGTGCAGTGTACTGAAAAATTCTAAACTTCGACATTAAATAGAAATATTCTCTCAGTTTCTACTTCAAATTTTGTGATTGCTCTTCCATGGATCATCGGGAATTTAAAGTATTCATCCCATTTAAGTAACCTTATAAGTATGTAGTGATTCCATTCGGTTACTCGTTCGTCTTATAAGTTTGTAACAATTCTTAACTTCAGCCAACACTGACAATGTACGATGCTGTTATGCACAGAAAATGATTGAAGCTTTTCATTTAATATAAAATCAATGGACCAAAACAATAAGAATTATTTTCTAAAGACACTTTCTAACCAAACACTAAGATTAATTTGTATAATGCAAGCGAAAGATAAAAACGGGAGCAGACAACAAAAGAAAACAATATAAACACTAAAATGAATCTTTTTTTAAAATAACGGTAATGATAACGATCTAATTTTTGCAGTTTCTTTCGAAGGAAAAAAAACTAGATTTCATGAAAATCTTCAGTGAATGGCATGTAAACAAAACGGTATGGCTATGGGGTATAAACAAACCCTGTCTAGACTGCATTGCGTTAAATGCCACGCAGATCCGTCGCTCCGGGAGCCTGGCGTTCGCCCGGGCGAGAGGAGTGGCTGGCGAACAAGAGCATCCAGGACGATTTAACCAGATCCTCCCGGGTACAATGGAAGGTTCAGCTCCGTCCAGGTACGAGCTGGGATGGCAGATCAAGCCACAGGTTACACGGCGGCGGAGGAGGAGGAGGAGGATGATCCTGCCTGAGGGCTGGGGTGCCGTGATAAGCAGATAACGCAGCCTGAGCACAACACTACCCACCTCCCTCCTGACCGCCCTGAACCAGTCAGTCTCGTCTCCACACCCGTGCGTCAGGTGGGTGGGGATGTACACACATCACTCCCTCCGTCACCGTGCCTTGTCTGGCCTAATTTACCGGCATAGATAAATCAATTACCTCCTAATATATATATATATATATATATATATATATATATATATATATATATATATATATATATATATATATATATATATGTTCCTAAGTCCACGGGGAAAATGAAACACGATAAGTTCCCAAGTGCACTTTCGTGTAATAATCACATCATCAGGGGAGAGACGAGAGAAATATAAGTCAGTTGATATACATCGAAGATATATATATATATATATATATATATATATATATATATATATATATATATATATATATATATATATATATATCAGAAGGAACTATTTATTAATATCTTACACGAAAACACGAACTGTAATCTTAGCAGATACGCTCCAGGCCTAACCTAGCCCACGTCTGTGGCAACAGCACCATGAAGGCCACCTCGTCTCTGGCCAAAATGATACTCTTACCTCACCAGGTGTGAAATTGGTTTTCAGCTGAGGTCTTATCACATAAATCCTCTAAATCATGAAGATACTTCACTAAACGCACTGTTACATCCGTATAGGACTCGAACCCTGACAATGATCCGCTAAACGCCGTCAACCAAAACATCATATCACCCCCCGACCCCCACTGTAAGCTTCTGTTAACCTGATTATCTTATATTTTCCTTTCCCCTGCTGAGGGACCTCATCCACTCAGATCAACAACTGCTGTATGATCGAGGCATTCTACATTATCCTCACTACAAGTGTAAATAACTTACAAAGTCGTTCGACAACGCTGGACTTGTACAATCATGGCACTACACCAGTGGGACAATTTTTCATCGGCTTCCTGATGCGATAGGTTCACCTCCTTCATTCATTCAAGTGAAAGCTGTTTAACTTGTTTTGCACGCGTCGCTGACACGTGTCACTGCTCCAGGTAAACACACACACACACACACACACACACACACACACACAGTGCGCCATATCGCACAGTGTCTGAGCAACCAAGATGTTATATCCGTCGCCTCAAAAAAGTCGCACATTACTGAGGGTGTAAATTACTGGACAAGTTTGCCACATCCGCTACCGCTACACACCCTTGACTACACCACACTACAGTGCACTCGTCAAAGTAACATCCTTGGCTACCTCACACTCACTACAGCAACATCCTTTGGCTACGTCACACTCGCTACAGCAACACCCTGGATACAAAAAACGCCCTACAGCAACACCCTGGGTACACCCAACTCACCTCAGCAACCACCTGTGTACACTCTACACTCGCTACAGCAACATTGTCTACACCACTCGCTGTATCAACACCAACACTACATCCATCATGTATTCTCAGTCTCCGTTTCAGTGAAAAACTTGAGAAAAAATAAATAAAACACGTACGTATTACTTTCATCTGCTGTTATCACACGTGACCTTCAAACCACCCTTCTCTAATGTGGTCTGAAATCACAGGCAGGTGGCTTACGAAAAGGTCCGCGACCCAGTGTCAGGTCAGGTCAGGTCACCCTTGTACCTAACGGGTAGCTAATTATCTCCATGATCTCTGTTTCCTTTGACTCAACTTTCATCTCTCGCGATCGAAAAAAGGGGTACATTAAGGTGCGAGTGGGATGACCTGGTGTGATATTTGGCTTTGTGTACGAATATTCACACGAATGCTTTCAAATGAAAGAAATATAACAACTTGTGTAGTACAGTTAAATTTCCCTTTCATGTAAATAAATATGAATCAAAAGCTTATTAATGACTGCTGTACTCTCTCTCTCGTACATCACTCTACCACAATTTTAATATAAAATTGTTTAAAACATGACATTATCGTAGATGACACAACTGTAATAATATCATATTTCAAAACAGCAGAAATATTGAACATAAAAAGTAAATGAAAATATTCATAAAAGGTTTCAATTTAATAACTCATAAATCAAAAAAATAATTTGAAGAGCAAAGTGACTTTAATATCCCAAAGTAATTCAGGATAGTTTATATTTTCTCTACTGCTTGTGTTAACATGGCACACAGTGGAAAATGTAAAGTATTTGTAACAACAAAACAATCTTAAGCTGAAAAAAATGTGTTTGTGAATTCTATAATAACAAGTTTAATCAATTACTTCTCAAAACTAACATCATCAAATCCAGCAGCTTGATTGTAGAAGCAAGACAAAGTTTCTTAAATTGTTTCCTTGATCATCATTAAATTGGATGGCGATCAAATTATTTTAATCGATGTCTGATAATCTAAGAAATGCACTAGTCCACTGGCCAATCACAGTACGTTACTTTATGATCATTTCACACAAGCATAAATTACTATCTCAAATCTTTTTTGTTGCAATCAATCATGCCGTCATAAAATCTGCATGTAATGTTATGATAATCACCTATCCTTTGGCAGGCATTTTTGGGACTATGACAGCACTAAATCACAAATCGCTACAAGATTGGCGAGTTCAATATTAGGTCTGGGGCCAACCGATTGCCCGTTCATTCATTCACACGGTGTCAACAAGGCATCATAATAACCCCAGATCGAAACACCTTTAAACAAACACCTTCAAGCGATCAAGATAAACACAGACCAAAACTACTACACATACAGCACGCTGCATATGTGTATGTGGTGGCCCCACGCTAGTAGAAAGAAGTCCATCACAGATTTCATCTGGGGGGGAGCCTGTATCACCACGCCCCCAGCAGCATCACCACCCCCATGCCTCCTCAACCCACGTGGGCCTCAAGAGGAATGTCCACAATTTCACTACCACAACAAACCCCAGGTTGGGTCGCCGATGCCTCGCCTCCCCCCCGACATGTCGTTGCTGTCCGTTTACTTCACACGACTCACCATGCGACCTTCGTCCTCGATTTCCGGGTGCTCCATCTGGTACACGGGAACGGGCTCTCTGTTTTTGACCCGAATCTTGACGGATTTCTGGGAACCACTAACGTAAATCAAAATGTTAAGAAGGGACACACACTGTCTCACACGGACCACGGAATACAACTGAGAGATTCGACACCGCCACCCTTGCTCTGGTCCCGCTGCCAGACGTCTCCAACGTATACAAGCGATATCAAGTCCCATTAACGCTCGTGATATGCACATCTGTCGCCATTGCCGAGACGCCCTGGGTGATATCTTCGCCTAATTGGGTTTATGGTACTCACATGTACCACCAGATGGCCATCGGTTGATTTATTATATTAATTAAAGGTAGAAATCGGGGGATTAGATAGATTGAGGAGGGAGTGATGCGACGTGGCAACCGGCCCGTGCGCGGGTTTGGCTGGGTGGCAGAGAATGAAGGCGTGGCTATCATAGGGGGCGGGGTTCGATCCCCCATGATCGACCAATGATAGCAGTTTGATAACGCCGCCCTGGCCCCCGTACGTCACCAGTGGTGGACCTGGCGTCGCCGCCTTCTCGTAATGGCCAGCTTCTGCCGTGGGGCGGAGTTTGATATCAAATTGATAGCACATAATGGTGTCCACCATCAACGAAAATTTCGTAAATGGGTCACCAAAGTCGCTTCAACGGATACTAACCATCATCCCCCGTTCGTACACTGCAAAAAATATATTCTAAGACTCTCATCCTGAAAACTGGAGTGCCAACCTCTTGTTAATGTGGCCACTCTAATCTATTGAATTCGCAAGATAAGTGTAAGACACTTGTTTCGGAGGAAGGAGACCTCCAACTCACTCAGTTATTAAGAATATCGAGAGCGGGTTGAGAAGTGTATATCTAAGCAAGTTCTGGATGTAACACATGACCTGGACCTTTGTCTGCGATAAATCAATACGTCTCAAAGACTCGTTGAAATGGGGGTAAGGCTGGCGATGTGTGTGTGTGTGTGTGTGTGTGTGTGTGTGTGTGTGTGTGTGTGTGTGTGTGTGTGTCTAAGCATGTGTGTGTGTACACGTATATCTACGAATGTATATATGAGTAAATATAGTAACTTGAATTCGAGAACTCATGAAGTTCTGCTATGAGACAGTGCTCCACACAAACACATACACAGACACACAGCAAGAGAGGTGAATGCGTTTGAGGTGAACCTTTTGAAATAAAAATGGCTGCCTTTGTAGTGCTTCTAGTGTGAGAACTCACGACATCCTATTTAAGGAACCTCGTATGACCTGGCTTCAATCTCTAAAGAAAATCTGAAGCCAACCAACAGGGTTCGATACTCTCTATTGATCGTGAAGTCTATAGCAATCCTGGACTGGTAACTTGATCACCTAGGAGGACCTGCTGTTCCGAGAATATTAGATAGACCGAACTTTGGAAGTGTGGCAATCTCTCTCTGACACTCTCTGACTCTCTCTCTCTCTCTCTCTCTCTCTCTCTCTCTCTCTCTCTCTCTCTCTCTCTCTCTCTCTCTCGAGTGAAAGAAGACGACGACGAGCATTCCACCTGAGATGAACAATAACATCATCGTCCAATCGGCCGCCAAAGGCCGCCAGAATACGAAGATGAACCACACGCAGTGTTCAGACATTGTCCTCCATGAGCTGATGTTGGGTGGAAGGTTAAGGGAAAAAGGCACGAGTTATGCGAGGCTTCGCTTCCCTGCATGCGTATCGACGAAGCTTAAGGGGTGTCTCCTGCACCCGGGTACGTGAATATGAAGGAGCACTACTCTTCAAGGCCAGGAACACAGGTGTGGGTGGGAAGGATGGTGATGCTGTGTTTGGCTCACCACTGCCTTGAATCCTCAACTGATCTGTCATCTATAACCAGCTGGTTCAGCTGGGTCCCCCATGAGTGCCTCAAGTTACCTTTCCCACACACACACACACACACACACAGAGTCGGACCCGCAAGGGTTCGAATCCTGGGCGTGGCGGTCGACCTACACCCTCTGGGCTGGTCGATGTGTATTTAACTGAGGCTAGGGTGTATGTATCCATATAATACACAGGAGTAACGACATAATACACACATACAGAGTCGAGAGACGGGGGGCCAACACTAGCGTAACACTCTCTCCCCCCGCAGCATACAAATGGTAATCACACACACATACACGCACAGTTCATGGCCTTAATGACGGATCGGTTCGTCATGAAAACCACAAGATTACCACCAAGAACCACGCTCGTCATGGGGGTTAGAAGTCGACCTCCTCGCTCAGCCAGGGGCACACTGGTGCCGTCACATCCACCAACTCTCCATTGTTCTCTAAGGATCTTTGGCGGTGGGGGCGTCTTGGTGTAAACCGAGCTTTCTGCGCAAGTAATTACCTTTGTTTAATTACGTATTCGTAATTACATTTAATCACCTATTTGCAATTATATTCAATTATCTATTTGTAATTACATTCAATCACCTATTTGATTACCTATTTGAAACCTACGTATGTTTAATTTCCTACTTAAAGATACGGGGAGGGAGCTCTGACCTCAACGCTTGAACTTTCTCCATCATATAATTCTTCTCAAACTCATGCATGCTGTCCGCATTTTACTCTTTCCTAATTCAATCTATCCCAGTCATTCAATACTCATACATTCTCAAATACTTTTCAACATCTTTTTTTTTAACAACGTTTCTTGCTTAATATCATGCCATGGTCTGTTTTCGCTCTATCCTTGCATTTTCCGAAGACCTGTTTAACGCTGAGCGTCTTTTGCGCAAGCCATCACTGCTTCCCTTAAATACATCCCATTCCTCCCCCACTCCCCCTTACGTCCTTTGCTCTCACCTATTTCCTCATGAAACTGGTTTAAAAAACTTTTAAACGTCACTCCCCTAACTCTTCTCTCTTCCATGGTGTGTCTGGGGAAGGCGTCAGAGCGCCTGCATGCGTAAGAGTGTCGTGTATACATGTTTTAGAGAAACATAAAGCCTCAGAGGCAGAGGCGACCAACGTCTTTGTTAACAAAAGCCAAATACTCTTGTCTCCGCGTCGGATCTTCTTGACTGAATAAGTCCCAAGAGGTCTTCTGTGATGAGACTGGGGGGTTAAAGTATCGAAGATACGAGAAAAATTGATCATTCTACACGCGACAGTCCAAAACACACGCACACGCACACACACACACACACACACACACACACACACACGCACACACAGAAGGAAAGACATCATGCACATATATACAAGAGGAAGAGACGGGGCAACACCAGTGTAAAACACTCTCTCCCCGTGATACACGAAGAGTATTTATTTCGTTATGCGTTCCATGGTTGGTGACGGAGTCATTACGAAAGAACCGAAGATGATAACAGATCCGAGATCCGTGGACATGACCCGCAAGGGGAGCAGCTCAGTCGACCAGTCTTGGACTCTTGTGTAAGCCACAGGAATTTATGCCCTGCCACCCCGTTCGGCCGATCCTAGTTAGTTCGTCCGATCTCCTCAGTACGACGCACTGGTGCGGGCGATCCTCGAGCGCGAAGGCACGAGGACCCAACATCGATGAAAAATGAATCGCGTTTCAAATTCCTGTATGTCTAAGACTTTAGCATCCATGGACGGTACGCTAACGCGTCTTTTGTTTCTACCGTGAGGTTAAAAAGGAACAAAGAAGGAGGGGGGGGGGGGGTTAGCAGAAGTGATTACGCAGTAACTCGCACTTGCATAATACATATGCATTCAGGCCGCACGCACACACGGGTGTATATGGCGCACACACGGGTGTATATGGCCCTTCTGATGAGGGTAGTAGACACGTCGTTCAAAGAAAACGCATTCTACATAGCTAGGGTAACTATAAGGAGACGCGATACTTCGGGCACTAAGTTAACCCAAGGAATGTTTGTTGGCGAAGCACCGTTGATGACGGTAAACATTTTTTTTTTCATTCACCGCACTTGTTTCCAAATCAAACTTAAAACTTAACCTATCCTAACGTAGCTTTGCTTAAGGCCCAGGATAACTTACCCTTACCTAGCCTAGCTATAGCTTAACCGACACGTCACGTAACGTAAACAATCTATACAGGGCCGAAGCATCGAGGTGGCCACGTATATGACCCATGACAAACCCATCTCCCTCCCTTCCTGGATGCAGCATCCGCCATACTGCCTACCCTGCAGAGGAGAAAATGTCCAAGTAGCGAGACACACACACTGAGAGGAGACCCCTCTCCTTCACCACCACCACCATACGGAACCTGGTACGGCAGTGAGTAAGTCAGCCGGATTAAACGCCGATGACAGTGAGAGAAGCTGCAGGCAGTGAAGCCAGACACGGAGGCGGCGCGGCAAAGAATGCTAGGCTATTACGGTGCGCCTTACAAGGGAAAGCGGTGGGCAGGCAAGTCGAGCTATCATGATGGTTGCTTTGTGTGGCGAGTTGGAGGGGGAGTGTTGGCCCTGTAATGTGTCCAGGGTGAGCATCACTCTACGCCAAGGGAGGAGGAGGAGGAGGAGGGGAAAAGAAATGGTACTGTGATCTCTTGTCTTTTATCAGGGTTTGAGATTTTTCCTCCAGCAGGCAGGAGGCATGCAATTACCTGTCTCTTCCAGCTCGCTTCTCTTTTTCTTTCTCTTATCAGCACTACAGTGGCTGCCAAATTCTCCTCCTTGGCCCACGATGTTGAGTGTTCTCTCTATCTCAAGTACACGTGGGCTGCTGGCACTTCACTCCACATATATACACATTTTCCATCTCACACACAACATGTAAATACCACAACTCCTTTATTCTTAACTAAATGCCAATATCTAGTCGTAGGCAGTGCTCTCTCACTCAGGTCCCGTTTTCTGATCTAAGTCTGACACTGTGATAATGAAATACGAGATGAGAGGTGCATTTCCATCCCTTAAGCACTTGTGAGCTAGTCGGCTTTGATGACAGACTGGCGATCCATTGTTGTACCACGCAAGCTGAATATTCCCGACCACTATGATAGAATCTCTCAGTCAACAGCTCAATACTATAACGATACAATGATCTTAATGCTTACCCAAGTAATAACATTCCTTTAGAATGGATAATCCTATTCACACACTTCCATTTCGTAACATATCACTGCATTCGTATACACAAGCCTCCCTCCCTACTTCATTCAGACTATGTATGTTCCTCTACTGAGCCATCCCAGCAACACCGAGAATTACCTGGGTAGCTGTTCTTGGCAGGGAAGTACACACGCTTCGCTGGTGAACCTGATCCAAACGCTCAGTGAGAAATGAGAGGGAAAGCTCAGCCACAGACTGACTTTTTGGTGCAAATATCATAGGCATCGGTTTTCTTATTTCTCTAAGAGGGAGTGAGAGGGGGCAAAGATTAAATGAAGCTGAAAGTTCAGTATGGCACGGGATATATATATATATATATATATATATATATATATATATATATATATATATATATATATATATCATCATTCATTTTATTCATGGTGACATTCAAGTCAGACACACATATACACGATCGCAGAACAGCCTCCCCCCTGCGCTTCCATATGTAGGTTAATGAGTATTGAACTCTCCCCCATAATATACAAATGGGTCAGTAAAATTATCAAAGCGTCCACCGCCGGTAATACTGCTCAGGCCCCGCCCCTGAGCAACTGATAATGTTGGGAGTTTATCGTTATCGGGAAAGACTACATCCGTGGGAGAATTGTAGGGTTTCCACCCTGCCGTTGCGCGTGCACGCTCGCACTGGGTACCGAGGCGGTTCGGGTAGGAGGAGGAAGGGAGGGTAATCTAAGTAGAGCTTAGAAGGGAGGGAGGGACCAGGGGACCAAGAAGTGTCCCTCAGTGCCGTGTGGGTTAGTGTTATCGTAACCTCCTCCCTCAGGATAACAGAACCAGCATCACTGCTTCTCCCTTACACTTACAGTGGCATCATCACTCCTCCTCATTTATGCTCACATTAACATCATCACTGAACCCCCCCTCAATCATGTGCTTATCCAAAGTGTGGTTAACCTCCAACTCACCCTATTCTCAAACTCTTGTATGATGAGGTAACTAGTGAACATAATGACCTCCCAGTTCTGTAATGTCTGCATTACCTCAAATGCTAATTTCTAACCAATTGGCTGCCTACAGCTAGTAAATAGTGTGCTATCTATCTATTTACAGTTCATCACGACCCGGAAGTACGAACGAACGACCCTTTTAAGAAGAGCCAAAAAAGGACAACCTATTTTTACAATAAACCGCATATATATATATATATATATATATATATATATATATATATATATATATATATATATATATATATATATCAACACCTAGGATTTCTGGTGGGGGAGGGGGTAATTACTATTGTACAAATCTAGTCGGCCATACTAAAAACCTAGCCATCACATTCTACTCAAACAGGACTTCTTTAATAATTCTAGACACCAAGGTATTACTAAGTTCAATCAATTCTTGCTGTAGTTCACTTCTAGCTTACACTAGAATTTCATTAAAAAAAAAAAAAATATTAATCCTGCTTAGCTAAGTTCCACCAAAAAATCCGAAGTACAGGTCAAACCATGAAAGATAGAAAAAAAAATAAAATATAAAAAAATGGCTATTTACTGTAGATAGTTTTCCTTCCCCTACAAGTAACTTACCTTAGAAATGACGTATTTTCACTGATCCTGCCAGACAAACTTCATAAAAACAGAAAGCAAAAAGAGCAACGTTACCTCTGGGGCGGCCGAATACATGGGGAAGCCAGATACTCTGTGACCAGGTTATACAAATGGCGAAAGGACAAAGAACAACGCAAATTACCTACAAGTTATATTTGTATTATCATGTTATGTGTTGTTTTATTTCTAATAAAGATATTCATGCATTGCCCCACCTCGCTAACGCGGGAGACAGCGACAAAGCAAAATAAATAAAATAAAAAAAATAAAAATAAAAAAAACATATATATATATATATATATATATATATATATATATATATATATATATATATATATATATATATATACCCAAGCTTCTAACATGTTGGGAATTAATGACAATGAAGTAAGGGAAAACGTTAGAATTGTTTAAATACGATAAAACCCACAACCTCGAAAACGCACGTCACAAATTTTCCAAATTTCATAAAATTATACAAATTTTGTTCACCCATTTGTTGGTTTTCTAATTTTATTAATTAGAAAACCAACAAATGGGAAAACAACACATACTCTTGGGAAGAAAAAAGAACAACCCCTTGACCTCGCACCTCAAAATATCCTTACTTAACTTTGCCTCCGGTTTAGATAATGGCGTTACATTAAGAATAAAAACAGCATTTCATTATCGGTATTTTTTTTTTTTCATTATCGGTATTATTATCATTATCATTATTTCCTGCATTTCTGTGTTCTTGACCTTATCACCAACCGCTCGCAAGATGGTCCGCATTTGTCATTAAATAATTAAGGTGATTAGAATATGAAGGAAGTAAACATAAGTCGAAAATATATTTTTGATATTCCTGTCATCAGTATGAGACACTTTACGCAAAAATACACGTCAAAACAATTGCGAAACAATTTTTTGCAAGCATGATGAAATATCTTTGAATGCACATGTTACAGATATGTAAATAGAGTCCGATTTACCTTTTAAAACAGCTGAGGGAGAGATGAAACATGTCCTCCATGACTGACACTGATGAAGATTTACCAGATTATTCTTCGTTGTCGTGCAAAGGAGGAAGCTTCAAACTGTCTTCCGCCATGGAGCAATCTATCTGGTCACCTGACCCACCTGGCATGTCTTCACATCCACTTTCTTAATTGAAAAACAAAAAATTACTGTTACATGCAACATAAAGCATCAATGACTCCCCCCCCATCACTACGTCCCATGTGTTGACCCAGCTTAGCAAAGAAGTTGACATTACTTAAAACATCCCTAAAATGGCAAAAACTGTACTTACTGTACTTCTACAGAGACTAAATCATCAAGGAATTTCATGGCTTACCTTTCAATGCCTCCCACACGCCACAAGACATGGATTAATACAAGAAATATACAGAAATACATCGTTAGCCGTCATACATTTCCACGACGTGTCGTCCAGAGGAACAAGAGTTCTTGTGGAGGAATCCGGTTTCTGGATCGAAATTGCGTTACTAGAACTCGCCTTAATTATGGACTATCCAGATTTTGTAAATTTCATTGGCTGCAGTTACGTGGTCTTTAGGCTCTTCGTTTGCCAATGCCTTTAATAAAGTAATTCGTTATCAAGGTACAACCATCAATAAAAGAAAAAAGTTAACTCTAAAAGCCGCATACGATATTTGCATATATGGCACTTGTGGACATTAACTAGATTATATTGCCATAGAAAAAGCTTTTCTTTGAGAGTACCAAGACATTTAAGTAATATAATTTTTCCATACATGATAGCAGTCTCTCGCTAAATAAACTTCAAAAAAATCCAGAATAGCTCTCATATGCCTAGTCTTTATAAATTTTGAAAGACAAAGGATTGCACTCACCTTTTCAAACTTTTCTGCAGAGTACCTTTAATCAAATATGTCAAAGTGCCACCTGGTAATAATGTTCAACATATGGTGTTATGGGGGCTGCATACAGCTGGTATTAACCACAGGCCACATAATAAGAATAATGTGTCCGGTAACAACCTATTCAATTTTTGTTCAACTGAATTTTTCCCAAATCTTTTTAAAATACAAATATTTAGATTTAACAAAAACTTTATAAATGCCTTACTAAATTCATACAATTTGCGGTTTCTGAAATATATCCCAAGAAAAAAAAATCTGCATAATCAAGGTAAATACTGTACATGAAAACTAAATCTTATCAAAACTCTGACAATGGACAAATTTTGCATTCATCTGAAGATGAATGAAAACCTATTTAAAGGTACAGAGGTTTTTCAATGTTCCGACAATTGTAATCATACATCAAATAATATATACGTGGTTATTAAAATTAGAATTTGTTTAAAAACAATTAATATTGACAAACTGATACCTACCAACATTAAAAAATTCTCACTTCCCCTTAAAAGTGATGTCATTTTTCTCCCTCCTAACTAGTGTCCTTTTGCTGTCATTCAGAAATGGCATAATTAACCATATAACATCACAAAATGTTTAGGAAAAATAAATAATGATCTAATAAAATTCTTTTATTTTGATATATTATAAATATTGCACACACTGATGCAGATATATATTCTTTCAAATCTAACTTAGCTTTTGTGCTAAACTCGAAAGGTACAGCACTTAACCTACCTATTAGATACATCTCACGTTAAGCAAAGAATGACACTCAAATGTGAGCTTCAAGAAATTTGCTTCCTATATTATATATTTATGAAGTATTAAAATATATTATATAAAGAAAAGAAATTCATAAACATAAAGAATATCCTAAATGCCACATACTGTATTGTAGAATGATGCCTCTCATACAGGAAGGGTTGCCTTGGTCCACAACCCTTTACTTTGCAAGTGACTATATATGAACACAAAAACAACGCATAATTTTTAGAAGGCATTTTATCATGTCCAATTCATGGAATAAATGAAATTACTTGGTCTGACATTACTTATATCTGGTATAGTTACAACAAACTGAGCATTGATCAAAGTTGAGGTAGTATTAACTCTTGAAAAGACGTAAAATAATCACAGCAAATTTTATGGTCTTTGGTTACTATGTGAATTTTGGCTCAAAAACTTGCTTATCACCACTAAAATCCTTATTCAAGGATATTCATTCTAGGCCATGTAAATTCATCTTTCTATAAATTCATTACAAACAGCTGGAGAATGGATGCGAGTGGGTGTAACTTTCTTCGCCTGCTCCTGGTGCTACCTCGCTAATGCAGGAAAATAAAAAAAAAAAAATAAAAAAATCCATTTGTAAATGACACATGACCGTCTGATAACGCTGTTTATTAATGCTCTTGACAAGATGAACATACACAAGAAACTATGAAGTAATTCAAAAACAGAATGCCCTAAAGAAAGGCATTTGTTGCTTACAAATCTGTACTGACATTTACAAAAGTGGATAAATGTCATTTGTGGTCCATGTTAGCAGCTACTTCCAGATATAACAAAGTCTCAACAAGTTACAACATTACTTTTTTGTGAAAATACCCATAGCTTGATATTTTACACTCATAATTAATTTTCCAACATATCATTTATCTCAGTGTATCATAATTGGGAAGCACAAGACAAAGCTATTCCCCAAATACTAACCTTGACAATGAAAGCAATTCAGAAAATATATGCAAAAGAAACATCCAATTACGCTTGCAAAAAAAATCTAAAAGCTCCACCAAAAATTATTACTGCATAGTTTCAGGATACATAATATAATGTGCTGTCCAGAAAGAAAAGTGCATAAAATATAATGATAAACCAGAGCCAAAAGTATGTATCTTTCGCCATAGTGAGTGGCTGTTATATAATGTATCATGCTCAGATTTTGTATATTACAACAGATTTCATGAAAAGAAAAAAAAATTTAAAATTTGAAATATAGATAAGTATATATAACTGAATACAATTCATTCATAACCATTCCTAAAAGGATGAATAATTAGTAATAACTCTTCATTAGCCAGTTGTTTACATCAGCATGGGCCATAGAAAGCAGTGATTCTGGTAGAAGTGGTGGGGTTATGTTTCCACACTTCATAATCGAGCTACCTTCAGATGAACAAAATAACCATCGCCTTTTATTAGAAATGTCCATTTCTTCTAGCTTATTGTCTCTGACTTGTTGACACCCACCAAGTTTCTTTGATAAAAGCCAAGACTGGCTATCAACAGGAGTGTTTGCCCTGTCTACAGCTACAGCATGGTAATTTCCAAGGTTGCAACTCTTGTTCTGATTTCCATTGTGCGGGCTTATAGTTACCCTCTTAAGAGCCTCGGATAAAGCTTCTGATGTAATTCTGCTCTCCTTTTCATCACTGAATTTTTCTTTGTCGTTTTCATCTTTCTCAGTATTCTTCTCTCTCTGACTCTTGAACTTACTAAGAAGCCAGATATTGGAATGAGTACAGAGTTTAACCTGAGGTTCATGTGTGACAGACATGCTTTGACCCAGTCTCAGCCATTTACCCCCTGGGGCTTCATACATGGCACGCTTTACAGGTGTTGGCAAAACAGAAACATTATCTTGGCTCTGTAACAGCCACTGTGAATTTTCTGATGCAATTATGTCAGCCATGTGAGAAAGTATAGGACCAATGCTCTCGGACTCGGACAACGTCCTCTTGCGGCTTGTCTTGGCTCTAAAGCTTGCAGACTGCTGTAATTTTTCCAGAGCAGTTTCCTTGCAATTATTCTGACACACACAATCACTGAATGTAGAACAAGTCTCATTGGCCTGGCAGATAGAGCCAATTTCAATCTGTTCCAAAAAGGGATTCCCACAACATGAGTGCCTGTCGCTAAGCCAGCGTGACTTTTCACCCACACACAAATGAACATTCTCTATCTCGCACATTCCAGAACCTGGTGTACTGCAGTCATCCTGGAAAAGAAAGAGTATATTATTCCAATACCAAACATTTTCATATATCTTTGATGCCCGTACCCTCCGGGAACTCTTCCAAGGGGGTGTGCCCATACCCTTCAGGAACTCCTCCAAGGGGGTGACCAGAGCAAAAGTTTCCCTAACTATTGAAACTTCATTGACACTTCTTAGCCTGTTATGCCTCACCCTTAACAGGCCACTGGCAAAGGGCAGTCTAGTGCAATGTTTCCAGAGGCTCCTATGTAGTCTAACTTTCAACTACTACTACCTTGTATGTCTACCACATGTTTTATCTCATTACTTCTACATAATGCTCCAGCTCAATATTCCTACCTGCTACTTATAGCTAACATTATTACATAACCCCCTGCCTAATGTTACTACCTACTACTACTATCTACTGCTTCACCTATTCGACTAAGAGGCAGGGCTGGTGCACAATGCTCATCACGAGAAAATCTAGTTACGAAGAATGAGGCGTGAGTCAAGTGTTGTGCAAGACAAGGAGAGAGTGTATGTTTGTGGATGTAGTTGAGGTAGGAAAAAAAAAAAAAAAAAAGCTATGTAGGTCAAAGTAGTGTAACTTGACAACCACTGAAGTGCTGGCTCACTAATAATTACTAACCCTCCCATTGCCCAGTCGGGTAGTACCAGTAATATACCTCCTTGGTCGACAGCTGCCTACCAACTAACTACTAACTTTTCATAAAATACAATATTCCCACTAAGTGAGGAAGCATTATGAAAAGTAAGAAATAAAAAGCCTACCACACTGCTAGCACCATTAAGAGCCAAAAATACCAGAATCATTGAGAAGGTAAAACTGTAAAAGGAATACACTGGGAAAATATCTAAAAGATGAAGGGGCATAGAATGAAAAAAAAATGTTGCTAGATTGCTATCAAAACTATTGTGACAGATGGATAGAATATCAGAAAAACTTCACCTTATATGAGAGACAAAAGATCATGTCAAGGTAAACCAAACAGTAGTCTTTGGGCCTAGGACGAGTCTCTCTCGATTGAGTACATTATACAGGAGCTAAAATTTCTCTTTTACCACGAAAAGCTTCTACAGCTACAGTACTTCACAGACCCAGACATGTTTTGATTCCACTACAAAAGGAATAGCTAACAAATACCTCTCTCAACCATGATTATAACTACTTCCAGAATTAATGGATTAAATTGTTACAATAAAAACTGTAATCATGACTACTAATTATCAGGAAACAATTCATAATCATTTCTATGGTCAAGTATATCTAAAAGGTTCAAAGACATCAGCAAATCTAAATGGAATTCTTCACTTACACGGCCTTTTAGATTTATGGGACATCCAATTCTTAAATATTAAACAAAATCTTACAGAAAAATGGCACCCTGACTTTCATTGCTGCAATCATGGCATGTAAGCAAGATTACAAATCCTTTAGCAGTGGAATTGAGCACAATTCAAATTCATCAAAATTTCAAAAGATTCCAAACAGTTACATGTCTGTATATGGCACATACAACAAAATGGGTTTTAATTCCTATTGATCATACCTTTTCAGAATCATAATGGCTTGGAACAATTTCAATACTAGAACTTTCTGAAGTGTGTACAGGGCTGTTACGAGCCACCATGTCAAAGCTTTCCATACTGGCAGGTGTTGATTCACCATCTCGAAATGCTCTTGTTAAATCAACACCATTCCACCACGTGGCTACATCATTCTGATTAACTCCACTCCACCATGAGGCTACATCATTTAGCTTGGTCTCTTCTCCAATTCCACAAGCCTGAATAAGTGAGCATAATACATATGACATTTCTACCAACAAAATCAAAATACAAAAATATTCCATCTAGTTTCGTATTAAATACTTATCCTAAAACATATCCTACATAGCATGATTACAACTTTGTTCACACCAAGGCAAAAAATTTTAGCTAATTTCATACAGTGTTTACAACAAAAGGTAAATGGGTAGCTTAATTTGGGTGAGGAAATGCATCATAAATGAGCGATTATATGATGGGAAAAAAAAAAAAAAACTCCAATATAAACACTATATAATTGCTGAAAACAATATGAAAATCTAAGGAAAAAAAAACTATATTTCTTAACAGTACCAACCTTCAAAGCCAAAGATTGATCAAGGTGTTTTTCTTTCTGTTGCACAAGCCAATTGTGCTTTGACAGACGTGGAAATTGGACAGTTATACGCATGGGAGAGTCTGGACCTGAGGCTGCTCCAGCAACGCTCTTGTGCAACACATCATGGTCATCATCTTCATACTCTTCAACACTATGAGATGAAAATCTTATGTAATGCATAAAAATCAAAACATATCAATCAGCTATATCACTAATGTAGGAAACAGAGATCTAACATGAAAATAAAGTTGCTAGTATTTTCTGAACACTGCTTACTAGCTGTGCATCTTTCTGATAGGATAACTCAGCGTTATTTCCTCAAACATTCTACAGTATTTTCTGAACACTGCTTACTAGCAGTGCCTCTCTCTGATAGGATAATTCAGCGTTATTTCCTCAAACATTCTATCAAAATCCATTGCATTAATTTACCAATATATAAAAAAGCACCCAAGCATTGTGGGTGTTTCAATTGATGAAAATGTTTTTGTCCATCCTCTGAAAACTGTAAAGTCATGTCAACTGTTTAGAACACCTTAAATATCTGGAACTGAAAAATTCACAAACCCTTTAGATCTCCAAACCTAGTGCACATATACTGCACAGATTCCCTATGCCTGCAAATTAAACAGGTATCTTTTATATCATACTACAAGGTAAACAATGTAAGAATAAAAGTTTACCTATTAACTACAAGACTAGAAGAGGAAACCTTGCCAAATTTAAGACAGAAGCAGTTAGTACATGCACAGTGGAAAAGACGGCTTACAAAATGAGAAACAAACAATGGGAAGGTGGAGCAGGAGGAGGATGGGAGGAAGTAATACAGAAAAGAAAGAAGTGGGTTGTCATGTCTATCACTTTCTTTTCTTTTGGCTTTTATACACTTGAGTTTCACAACCATAAATCAGGAAGGGGATGAATAATTACTCATACAGGACTACATTTGGATTTCAAAGCCCTGCATCAACACTGGAATATGCACTCCATCATCCATGCTTCCTCCACAGCAAAATCAACTTTCTTCATTTACCAAGCTATCAGTGCACTCAATTTTTCTCACCTGCATAACTCTACCTTCAAGTTCTGCATTCCTACTACTATCCTTACTAAACTTCAACCCTAAATATTCATGTTCATCCAAACTTCTAGCTCTTCACTAAACAAACTCAACTTAGAATATGGCCTTTCACTTTCCCAAAATGGCATTTTACTTTTATTCACATACACTTTCAGGATCACCCTCCTACACACATCAAACCAGTACTCCATTCAATCCAATTTTCCCCCTGAATTTGCTAATTTGAGCAAAAATTCATATAACTGCAGCAACATCCATTTTCTTTCTACATGGTTAACTATTGCACCACACTAATTCATTCTTACAGAATGCCCCAAATGAAAAAGTTAACAATAATTAACATGACATACCACAATCCTCACAAATTCCCAAATCTATTTCAAGCAACTTGCACCAGCACTGTTTTACTTCCATTACTTGTCTAAAAGTAAGAATCTGGAATACACATTCTCTTCCCTTCCTAAAGTTATCTTTTTCTTAATCACAGGTTAACTAATGCCTCCTCTATCCACAAATAACTCAGCCAACCTGAACTTCACACGCATCTACCTCCATTCTGAACTATACATGGATCAACAATACCTATTGTAACATTTTTTCATACATGTCCCCTATTTCCTTCTTTTGGAAAAGAATAAATGGGTTGAAGATACCAGCTTTTCACTCCTAAGCCTCTTAAGTCATCTTGTACTCCATGCAGGGAATATGTGGGATGTATTCTATTTCTCCTATCCGCCCAGAAGTAATTGTAATATTGTCAACATTATTAACTGTACCAAGTCAAACCATTACCTTATAAATCTATTTCTTTTACATGTGTTCATTTCCTACATAAGTGAGGTAGCATCCAGAACAGATGACTGTCTTAAAGGTAAAAAGATCCTAATTTGGCTGTTTCCTACATCACTTATTTTGAAAAGTAATACAAGATGGGAGGATTTCCAGCCCCTGCTACCACCCTCTTTGTCACCTCCAATGACATGCAGAGGCTAAATGAGCAGCATTCTTTCCCTCTTATCCCCAGAGACAGACATTTAGTATGATGATGATACATAGCCTCCCATTAAAAGCAGTCTTAATGTGGTTTATAGTCTGCAGTGCCCATACTAAAAACAGATTATGCGATGGGCTTGCTGGTATCTAGTGGCAAAATAGTATTTGCAGAAATAAATGTTCAATATCAATGCAAGATTCTTACTGAAGAAAATCCAGATATGTTAGACACTGTCCACTTTCCAAAATAAATGTAATCATAAGAAGACAATATAAACTGTAATTAACTGAAACTAACCAAATGATCTCGATTAAAAACACTCGAATCAAAACTACAATATTGAAATCATGTTTCAATGTACAAACCAAAAGTATGTGATTTATCAAACAATTTTCAAAAAGGAAAAAAAAAATTAGGAATCACTTTGAGATGTTATACAGACATGGAACATCAGAACAAAAGAATATGAAAATAAAATCAATCAGGGGTAACAAATCAAAAGAACTGGATATCCACTTGAATGATTTTACCTTTGAACCAAGGTATGTGAAGCGTCTAGGGTAAACCATGGACAGCTTTCTAGGGACTGGATGTGGAAAGATAGCTGTGGTTTCGGTGCATTACACAACAGCTAGAGACTGAGTGTCAACGAATGCAGCCTTTGTTGTCTTTTCCTAGCACTACTAGAAAAAAGAAATCCCAGTACAATCTGTCATATTTTGTGGTGGACAGCTTTCTCCCCAAACATTAACCTAGTTCTTTCAATTATTGTGAAAAACAAAGCATGGGCAAAACACACTAATAATGACCTTCTCAGGCAAATGAAACAGTGGGTAATAAAAAGTTAATCAGCTCTTTATGTGTGTTGATCATTACAAACTCTTAAAAGGTAGAAATGTTAGAAGATGAGGGACAGAGCTTGCTGACCATTGCAAACTCTTAAAAGGTAGAAAAGTTATAAGAAAAGGGAAAGATAAAAAAGGAATAGAGTTCCAAAGCTTCACTGTTCAAGGAAAGTGTATCATACTAGTCAATCCTCATAAGGATGGTCTCCCCAAATAAACAATGAAAAGCAGCAGTCAGATGCATGTTAAAGGTCCAAGCCTTGGTGGCCAGGACACATGCTTACAGCTCAAGAAAAAAGTGGCCAAAATATTAACAGTAGAAACACAGGGTAACACCACCACATTGAACAGAGATGAATGAAGAGCTAACCCAAACTTTTTTTTACAATGAAGGCTCCAGTCATGGACAGAACTCCACAAAGTGGATAGGCCTTAACTGATATATAATGATTATGAAAGGGAAAAGGAAGTGACAAGGTAAAGAATTTACAAATTTTTGAAGAAGTGAAAAACCTGTCTTTTAAAATGCAACAGGTCAGAGTTACTGGGAAAAAAAGAGTTCCAATGCTTCGATTGTAGGGAGAGAAACACTGGTCATTATTCAAAGCTGGGGAGAATATGACCCCTGGAGATATAAAACAGCTGCTCACAAAAAATAAAAACAACACCCATCAACTCTGAGAAAGAGATTTTGTATTAATGACAATGTGGAATTTCCAGTGTAAAGTGAAAGATATCTAACCAAGATTGCTCTTTTCGTAAGCTGAAAGAACATCAACTTTAGGAGTAACAGTAACAACAAAAGAAAGCTAACATAAAAGTAAGAATAACTTAACATCTCTGCCTGTCCTTTATCAAGCACTGAAAACTTGATATGGGATGAGATTCAAATACCCAAGCAGGTTTTCATTTATATTCAACACGAAGAAATAAACAAAAGTTATCAAAAATAAATGAAAATACATACTTTTAAATACAAATCATGAAATAACTTAAAACTTACTTTGCTGGGATTACTGGAGAAGGGTGGTGTGTGATAGTGTCCGGTAACTGGACAGAGCCAAATTCAGATACAGCAGAGCTTAGGGCAGATTCATCCAACTGCACCGATACATTCTTCACTGGCTGTACATTCCTCAAGCTGAAAAACATTTATTTTCAGTTACCTTGCTCATTTTCAATCCATTCTAAAGAACCATATCAACTTACATAAGAAACCCAGACTTGTAAATTCTTTTTTAAAGATTGGTCACCATAGGTCCAAGCCTTTGGCATATAACCAACAAATGCTTTTTTATGCTAACCCTTTAGGTATCGCAATCTCCACCACTGAATAATCCCATGTGCCACCAACAAATGATTCACCTCCCACTATTTCCAGCATAATGCACACCAGCAACTTCCTCCAAATCCTTGGACTAACTTCCTTCCAACCTGTTCATTAGCAGATAAAAAGCCACAGAGACATGATGCACTCTCAAGTAGAAACAAGTTCAATGGGAACCTCTCCTCCCTTCCTGTATGTACAAGTGCTTCTCTTCTGATAAAAATTCTTCACTGAATTAAACAAGCTTTCATTTCATCCATATCTCCAGTTCCTTCCATGAAGAATGTCAATTCTATCACATACTTTCACTAGATCAATAACTGCCACATAAAAGCAACTAACTTTCTCCATGTTCTTTCCTACACATTCTTCACAACAAACACCTGGTCCACACCTGCCTCTTCTGGAACAACACTACTCCTTCCCAAGTGGATACTATGTACAAAACACCATTCCCTCCAACACAACTCTCCCATAGCCTGTGTCAAGCATACTCAACAAACCTAAAACTTTATGATTCAAGCATTCACTTAACCACTTACTTTAATACATCGGCACTATACAAACACTCATCAATCCACACAAACAAATATCACCTTGAGCTATACATACATATACTATGATGCTACCTCCACAAGATGAAGAACAGTAAAAAATCTTATTACAAAATAAATCATTAATGTTATCATATTTACCCTAAATTGGCATATCTAAAAACTATCCCCTCATGAAAATACTATTTTCTCTCCTTTATGAATTGTCAAATGCATACAACAGAAGAAAAAATATACCTACATATGTGATGGGCTAATGGAGCACTGAATAAGCAGGAGAGGCATAACAGAAAGCGTGAAATAAGAAATGAAGCAAGGAGGTCTTGTTTCTTTGTCATGAACTTTGTATTGCATTAATTTTTATAGAGGCATACAGTTTTCAGTAAATATAACAAATATACATGGAAACACTACATTACACCTACTACCAATGAGCGTAAGAATGCATGGGACCAGCATGTCTGGGACAATTATTCTTCAACTTGTGATAAAAGGGTAGGCCATGGAGGTTCTGTTTGTTGTTTTAACTTCAACATCAAACTACTCATTTCTGCCACAAGAACAACACTGGTGGTGCATTGTCCAAGACAGCTAGAGAAAGAATGTGAGCAAATGAGAGCATTTTTTTCATCTGCTCCTGGCATTACCTCACAAACATAAGATATGACAAATATTTATGTAATTATCATACTTTGTCCCTGTCTCCCACGTTAGCGAGGAAGTGTAAGGAAACAGACAAAAGAATGGCCCAACCAACCCACATACACATGTATATACATAAACGCCCACACACGCACATATACATACCTATACATTTCAACGTTTACATACACACACACACACACATATATATATATATATATATATATATATATATATATATATATATATATATATATATATATATATATTTTTTTTCATACTATTCGCCATTTCCCTGGGGATAGGGGAGAAAGAATACTTCCCACATATTCCCTGCGTGTCGTAGAAGGCGACTAAAAGGGAAGGGAGCGGGGGGCTGGAAATCCTCCCCTCTCTCTTTTTTTTTTTTAATTTTCCAAAAGAGGGAACAGAGGGGGCCAGGTGAGGATATTCCCTCTAAGGCCCAGTCCTCTGTTCATAACGCTACCTCGCCAATGCGGGAAATGGCGAATAGTACGAAAGAAAGAAAGTGAAGGGCGTAAATGGGGAGGTGATAACAAGTAGCGGTGATGTGAGAAGGAGATGGAATGAGTATTTTGAAGGTTTGTTGAATGTGTCTGATGACAGAGTGGCAGATATAGGGTGTTTTGGTCGAGGTGGTGTGCAAAGTGAGAGGGTTAGGGAAAATGATTTGATAAACAGAGAAGAGGTAGTAAAAGCTTTGCGGAAGATGAAAGCCGGCAAGGCAGCAGGTTTGGATGGTATTGCAGTGGAATTTATTAAGAAAGGGGGTGACTGTATTGTTGACTGGTTGGTAAGGTTATTTAATGTATGTATGACTCATGGTGAGGTGCCTGAGGATTGGCGGAATGCGTGCATAGTGCCATTGTACAAAGGCAAAGGGGATAAGAGTGAGTGCTCAAATTACAGAGGTATAAGTTTGTTGAGTATTCCTGGTAAATTATATGGGAGGGTATTGATTGAGAGGGTGAAGGCATGTACAGAGCATCAGATTGGGGAAGAGCAGTGCGGTTTCAGAAGTGGTAGAGGATGTGTGGATCAGGTGTTTGCTTTGAAGAATGTATGTGAGAAATACTTAGAAAAGCAAATGGATTTGTATGTAGCATTTATGGATCTGGAGAAGGCATATGATAGAGTTGATAGAGATGCTCTGTGGAAGGTATTAAGAATATATGGTGTGGGAGGCAAGTTGTTAGAAGCAGTGAAAAGTTTTTATCGAGGATGTAAGGCATGTGTACGTGTAGGAAGAGAGGAAAGTGATTGGTTCTCAGTGAATGTAGGTTTGCGGCAGGGGTGTGTGATGTCTCCATGGTTGTTTAATTTGTTTATGGATGGGGTTGTAAAGGAGGTGAATGCAAGAGTCCTGGAAAGAGGGGCAAGTATGAAGTCTGTTGGGGATGAGAGAGCTTGGGAAGTGAGTCAATTGTTGTTCGCTGATGATACAGCGCTGGTGGCTGATTCATGTGAGAAACTGCAGAAGCTGGTGACTGAGTTTGGTAAAGTGTGTGGAAGAAGAAAGTTGAGAGTAAATGTGAATAAGAGCAAGGTTATTAGGTACAGTAGGGGTGAGGGTCAAGTCAATTGGGAGGTGAGTTTGAATGGAGAAAAACTGGAGGAAGTGAAGTGTTTTAGATATCTGGGAGTGGATCTGTCAGCGGATGGAACCATGGAAGCGGAAGTGGATCATAGGGTGGGGGAGGGGGCGAAAATTTTGGGAGCCTTGAAAAATGTGTGGAAGTCGAGAACATTATCTCGGAAAGCAAAAATGGGTATGTTTGAGGGAATAGTGGTTCCAACAATGCTGTATGGTTGCGAGGCGTGGGCTATGGATAGAGATGTGCGCAGGAGGATGGATGTGCTGGAAATGAGATGTTTGAGGACAATGTGTGGTGTGAGGTGGTTTGATCGAGTAAGTAACGTAAGGGTAAGAGAGATGTGTGGAAATAAAAAGAGCGTGGTCGAGAGAGCAGAAGAGGGTGTTTTGAAATGGTTTGGGCACATGGAGAGAATGAGTGAGGAGAGATTGACCAAGAGGATATATGTGTCGGAGGTGGAGGGAACGAGGAGAAGAGGGAGACCAAATTGGAGGTGGAAAGATGGAGTGAAAAAGATTTTGTGTGATCGGGGCCTGAACATGCAGGAGGGTGAAAGGAGGGCAAGAAATAGAGTGAATTGGAGTCATGTGGTATACAGGGGTTGACGTGCTGTCAGTGGATTGAAGCAAGGCATGTGAAGCGTCTGGGGTAAACCATGGAAAGCTGTGTAGGTATGTATATTTGCGTGTCTGGACGTGTGTATGTACATGTGTATGGGGGGGGGGGGTTGGGCCATTTCTTTCGTCTGTTTCCTTGCGCTACCTCGCAAACGCGGGAGACAGCGACAAAGTATAAAAAAAAAAAAAAAAAAAAAAATATATATATATATATATATATATATATGGAAATATATATGAAAGGCGGGCAAGGCGCAAGGAAACAGACGAAAATGGCCCAACCCACCCCCATACACATGTATATACATACACGTCCACACATGCAAATATACATACCTACACAGCTTTCCATGGTTTACCCCAGACGCTTCACATGCCGATTCAATCCACTGACAGCACGTCAACCCCGGTATACCACATCGATCCAATTCACTATTCCTTGCCCGCCTTTCACCCTCCTGCATGTTCAGGCCCCGATCACTCAAAATCTTTTTCACTCCATCTTTCCACCTCCAATTTGGTCTCCCACTTCTCCTTGTTCCCTCCACCTCTGACACATATATCCTCTTGGTCAATCTTTCCTCACTCATTCTCTCCATGTGCCCAAACCATTTCAAAACACCCTCTTCTGCTCTCTCAACCACACTCTTTTTATTTCCACACATCTCTCTTACCCTTACATTACTTACTCGATCAAACCACCTCACACCACACATTGTCCTCAAACATCTCATTTCCAGCACATCCACCCTCCTGCGCACAACTCTATCCATAGCCCATGCCTTGCAACTATACAACATTGTACACACATGTACATATTCATACTTGCTGCCTTCATCTATATGTATGAAAAAATTTTGTAAAATGTTTACAAAGACAACTTTATCTACATGACTAACAACAAATAAATTCATATCTTACAACCCAGATTTTTTCCAGTTATAAAACTGACAACAATTGATGTATGTGCACTCTCTTTGATGTCTTATGGGTGACTAAAAAGTATTTTTTCTAGCTGTAGCAATAAGCTACTAGAGAGTTCTAGGGGGATAACTAGTTAAGGAAAAATCATCAGCTGGAATCTTAAACAGTTATGGGAAGCTTTACATCAATATCTGACAAGGGGTACATCCCTTCAATTTCATCAGAAGATTATGTGAACACATGAAGAATTAAGGGTTAATACGATTAAATATTCATCACCGATTCAAAGAGAAAAAAGTATTGTTTTATCATCGGGGCAAAATTGGGCATGTCTGAGGTACAGTAACCCCAATGAAGCTGTATGAATGTGATGAATGGGTTATACAAGAGAATGCGCATATGATGAGTGTTGCAAATGAAATTATTCAAAGAAATTATGGTATATACTTGAATAGCTAACAAAATGTCAACAAAGAGATGTAGGAATCAGAGTGGTGGAGAGAGCTAAAGAGGGTGTGCTGAAATACTCTGAACATATGAAGAGAATGAGAAAGTTAACAAAGAAGATATATATGTCAGAAGTGAAAAGGACAAGGGGAGAAGGGTGACCAAACTTGGAAACAGAAGGGAAAAAAGAAAAAAAAAAAAAATTAGTGCTCAGGACCTGCATGTGCATGAAAGTGAAAGGCATGCATGGAATAGAATGAACTGGAGCAATATGGTATACAGTGAGTGACGCACTGTCAACGGACTGAACCTAGGCATACAAAACAGAGGAAACCACAGTACCGTTTGTGGTTTTAATACATTACAAATGATGACTAGAGGATGAATGAGTGATTGCAGCCTTTCTTTATCTGTTCCTGGTGCTACCTCACTATCATGAGTACCAGCGAACAAGTATGAAAGAAAAATATTAAAGTGAACTATGCATAAATGCTAAGAAGCTTAATGTGTGCAAAATTATCATCGTACCATTCTACATCATCCATCACTTTAATTTTGGCAAGGGTGCTGGTGTCAGATGGATGGCAACATTGCAAGAGGTCACGGGTAGCAGTGAGTGCCCCCTTGCTGTGTGTTAGTCCTGCCTGCTGAGTCCCAAGCAAGCAAGTCTGATGGGCTGTGACAACCTGAAAGGAAAACAGTATTAAATCAGAAAATCTAAAGAAATATATTTTTTACATACTTGGTGAGTGGTCCCACAGTCTATTAAATCAGGAAATCTAAAGAAATAACATTATAACATTTTCTGCATACTTGGTGAGTGGTCTCACACAAAGATGAGTCTGCAGTGACGTCACCATGGATCCTTAATTCACTTACATACAAGATGGTGAGGTCAACGAATGCAAGGGTCCTGGAGAGAGTAGGTCGGCAGTATGTTCAAAAGAGAGAGAGAGAGAGAGACTCACTTTGTTTGCAAATAGCACAGCACTGGTAGCAAATTCCAGAGAACTGCAAAAGCAGGTGTCCGAGTTAAGGATAATGTGTGAAAAGATATCAAAACTAAATGTGATTAAGAAAAAGCATATTATTAGGTAAACAATGGAGAGAGACACGTTAGCTGGAGTATGAGCTTGAATGGCGAAAACATGGAAGAACAGAGATAATTTTGATTTCTTGCACACATTCTACAAAGAAAATACCTGATACATAAATCTTTTACCACTCCTGAAGCCACACCATTCCTATCCAATCTGCAGTTTTGTACATATCACCAACCTCTCAATTATGAATCTCCTAAACAACTCACCAGATACAAGTTTATACATCTTTAATCTGAACATTCCCTTTTTTCGTCTTGCCTTTATACAATGGTATACAGAATAGAGGCATTGTGTCAAATCTATAGCACACACTATGAGCCCTACATAAATACTCCTAACCAATAAAAAAAACTTTTCTTGAGAATTTCAACAGAAATAATAATAGTAATAATCATCACCACATTACATAAAATATTATGGGTTATCCCCATATTACCTACCTCCACTTGTCGAACCAACTGCCTTTCCCTTACTCTTAGTGAGCCAACCTGTCGCTCTACAACTTCATGGATTTCATCTTTACCTGAGAAGGAAAATAAAAATCTTTGTTAGCCTTCATTAACACTCATGCAAAATAGTTGAAAAGTGCACTGACAGTCAGATATACACAAGCTGATCAAAGACCAGAAAGCTTCAAAGAAGCTAAATACTATCAATCAAAATCCATTTGGTTCCTAATTAAAACTTCAAAAATCGTTGATATAATATCTTTAAGTTTATTCATCTGAAACCAAGAACAGTACATATATATCAATTTAATCATTTATTATACATGATTGCCATTACCCATGTCAGCAAGGTAGTGCCAGGAAAGAGGCAAAGAAAGACCCATCCACTCATATAAACACATACATACATACATATACATATGAACATATACATACAAAGGCATACATATATACACATGTACATATTCATACTTGCTTGCCTTCATCCATTCCTGGTGCAACCCCACAGGAAACATCGCCACCTCTTGCGTCAGCAAGGTAGCACCAGAAAAAAAAAAAAAACATTTGTTTACAGTCATTCTCCAACTGTCATGTATAAAGCACTGAAACCACAGCTCCCTATCCACATCCTGGGCCCACAGACCTTTCCATGGTTTATCCCAGATGCTTCCCATGCCCTGGTTCAGAAAATTGACAGCACGGTGACCCGGGTAGACCACACTGTTCCAATTCACTATTCCTCGCATGCCTCTCCCCTCCTGCACGTTCAGACACCGATCGCTCGTAATTTCTTTCACCTCATCCTTCCAACCCAATTTGGTCCTCCACTTTTCCTTGTTCCCTCCACCTCTGACACCTCCCATACCATGTATTTCTAAAACCTTCCAAAATGCATCCCTATCAACCCTATCATATACTCTATCCATATCAATAAATGCCTCATACAAATTCATTTGTTTCTCAAAGTATTTCTCTTTCATTCTTCAAAGCAAATACCTTATCAACACACCCTCTACCACTTCTGAAACCACAATGTTCCTCCCTAATCTGATGCTCTGTACAAGTCTTCACTATCTCAATCACTATACTCCCAAACAACTTGCCAAGTACACTCAACAATATCATATATCTACAGGATGAACACTCATCTTTACCTCCCTTGCCTTTATAAAATTGTGATATACATGCATTCTGCCAATCCTCAAGCACCTCTCCATGATCCTTACATACAAAAAAAATCCTAGCTAAAACAACAACACGGTCACCCCTTTTCATAATAAATTCAACAGCAATCATCTACTCCAGCCACCTTGCCACATTTCATCCTCCATAAGGCTTTCCCACCTCTTCTCTCTTCACCAAACCATTCTACATGACTCAGTTAGTTTGCATACCATCCCAAACACCCCACATCTGCCATCCAATCATCAAAAACATACAAAGCCCTTCAAAACAATCACTACCTTCACCTCATTTCATCACTACCTGTTACCACTACCCTGTTCGCCCCCTTCACATTACTGACCTTCACATTCAAAATAACACATCACTAACACCAATTTCTTGCATCAAAACTGCTGACACACGCACTCAGTTGCCCCCAAAACACTTACCTCTCCTAATCTTTCTTCTCATGGCCAAGTGCAAAAGCATTAATAATCATCCATCTCTCATCACCCACTTTCATTTTTGCTTACATCAAACTAGAATTCGCTTCTTTACACTCTTTCACACACTCCCACAACCTCTGCTTCAGCAGAAGTCATCTCACCAACACCTCAGTTAGCTCCAAAGTCATTATAATTAGCTCCAAATTTAAATCGTGAGTTCAAGACTAATAAAATCAGTGTACTTAATATATCAGCTAATTCCAGCATTTCTATACAAAGCTGGTCACTAGAAACTAAAGAACAGAATGTATACAAGATTAAGTATATATGATTTTGCTCAATTTTGCAGACATCATAACCATGAAATGAGAAAGTCCATCATGTCCGGTTAATGGGCAACACAATCTCACAAAGCATGTAATCAGACTATGTGACACATAAAAGGGGATACAAACATAATATGCAACACTGCCAAGCCTTTGAGTTTATAATAAAGGTCAAGATTTCTTTAGCACATAATGTCTAATGACTATCCAAAAGATTTAAGCACAATCAATACAACTAAAAACCTATTGTCAAAATAAATGTGTAGATGGAAACTTTATACCTCTGGGCACCTGAGGATATGAACCCAGGCCTGCCATGTGGTAGGCCAGTATGCCAACCACTGCACTACAAGGTGATACGAGCTTTCCAGCTAGCACCAACCAATGGTCCATGAAATACTCCGTCACAACCTAGTATTCTGTGAAGGTGAAGCCTCCACCCACTTGAGTTGTAAGCAGCATTAAATCACAGATAGTTTTATCTCAACATGTTCTGAACATACAAGGCCAGCCCTAATCCTTTATGGGCCCCCTCCATCCTTCAAACTCCCCCATCCCCCCCAAAAAAAAAAAAAAAAATCAAACTCAAGGAGGCCTGGGAGTATGCCCCTGGAAAAGTGCAAATTTGGGGGGGTCTGAGTCAGCATTTCCCACTTTCTGAAGGCTGCTATATAACTGTCAGGACAAGAGGGCCCCTTTGGTAGTCAGAGCTCTAAGCTCTGAAAGTACAAAGCATTCGCGAAGGGCTGATTCTATGTACACGAGGAAAAAATGAAAAGTGTATATGTGAGAGCATGCGAAATAAACTTCTCTGCACTTCATTCCCGTTACACATAAACACAAACTTCTAATCGACTTACCTTCTGAGCATTTTCCTGGAGCTGATGGCGGTATTCTTCCACTCTAGAAAGGGAGTTCTCTACAACGGCTAACTTCAGAGCCACATCAAGTTTTAGCCTCTCTAGAGACATCTGGGAAAAGAATAAATAGAATCTGAATTACAAACATACCTGAGGATAGAAATTTCTGTTTGACCAATACATAGTGGATAGAATGCATATGTGCAAGTGATTTGAGTATATTTATGTACCTAGTCCATGCAACAAGACTTCGAATTAATAAAGAAAATACTAGTAAATTCATTATTGTGGTGGTGCTTTTTCATTTCCAATACTCAGTCTCTAGTCACTTCATTATCTACTACAATAGACAAATAAAACCAAACATTATAAGCAAAAATTTTAAAGTATATGCGTGTTCAGAAATTGTGGTGCTATTAACTTTGCACCACTTCACAAGTGGGTTCTTCAACTTCCGCTACAAAAACATTACCTCAGATATCAGAAAACATTCAAAGTACTTGGGGAAAATTAAGTGATATTCAATTTTCATGAGAAGAAAAAACAAAACTCCCTTCACCATGTTGTGTGTACTTTCAAAAATGGTTTTAACGATAAATCACACCCCACCAATACCATCCTTTTCATTCAGTGAAAATATTTCATGACGTTTTGCTTTTCTTAGAACATGTTTAAACGATGTCTTATACGGTAATACAAGTTTCAAGCTTTATCTTTTGCCATCAACATTTACAGGAAATAATATATTGGCACTTTTTCCCTTTGTGGATACATAGTGCATGTGACTGGATTTACGGCATAGTCCTTTTGTCTACCATGTTTTAGGTGTAATTATGGAAGGTTGGGTCGAGTGACATGAACTAAATATCAGGAAGCATCAGTTTCTAGTAATACTAGACTTTATGAAGACTTCTTTAGTACATGTCCATCACACCCAACATATAACAGAAAGGCGAGTGCTAATCATGTAGAGTATCGAGATTCTACTGGGATAAAAAAAAACCACTAAGTGGTTCATCAGTGACACTGATGATATACGAGTTATCTGACCCAGGAATACTTAATTGGAACCCCTCTATCACATGATTTATACTGTTTATGTCTTAGCTGAATGTACATCAACGAAGGTACATGTGATATTTGAGGTGAAAATTACTATGCAAATGGTGATAGACTGGTTCCTTTGTCCAGAGGTAACAAATGCACGAGTAATTCTGAGACTAAGTTACCCAGGAGTCTACCATGAAGTACACTTAAGCAAGGACGAGAAGATATATAAGACACGGGTGAAACACTTGAAAAAAAATCCCCCTAGCACCCATATTTCACTTGATAATGCAAATGAATTACACTACAAAATGCTTGAGCATCATGTCAACTGCAGTCATACATCAACAAACAGATGACACCAGACCAACCTTCTCACAAGCAGCCATTCCATGCTGATCCCAGCAATGCTCCATAATAATGTTGATATATGTCTACATTAAATAACAGCCTCTTGGGGAGCACAGGTTTTCATAGGTTCTGTCTCCTTTCTTCTCGTGATCAAACCCAAAGTTTTTCATAACCCTCACCACTATCAATTTAATCAATACAATAAACTTCAATTCTCCTAAACACATTCTTTAGGTTTTCTATGATCCATCAATATTACACTGCTACTGGAGAACAAAATCACAATGTTCTTGGCTGGTTTCAATGTGTAGCTAAGCAGATTGCTTCCCCATCACAACTGTAGTTAAACTTAGGATTTTCCAATCATTCAACTCGTTTACCTATTGCTTTCCCCACGATTCCAAGCCCTCTTCACCTCTGGTATTAAATGAACTTCACTTTATTTAGATTAAGCTGATAAACTTATATTTAGATTGTAACAGGCTGATTATGTTATCAAATTTGATAAGGTTACCTCTAAGGGTACAATTTTACTTCACTGGCACCATAATCCATGGTCTAATTGCACCAAGGAAATAATTTATGGATCTGGAAGTAACGGAATCCTTACAATTAGTATCACCAAAACTGGCGTTATATGATTTAAACCATAGTGTAAATTACGATATAGTTGGTAAAGGTAAGATTCGGGGAAATACGAGATCAATCAATGTAAAATTAAACGAAGCAAGCAATTACATTAGTCCTTAGAGACTGTAAAATTTCAGAACACCTCCCCTATATGCAGAAATTTAGAGCAGAAATATACTAAAATAATGTAGATACTGCTTGGAACTGCATGGAATATAACTATCTAGGAAGGAAGCAAATGCCACTGCAAGCTGTCCGTTTGCAATTTCTGATAAATAAAAAAAATTTACCCTAATAAAGTATACGAATCAAAAATATGCAAGTATGCAAATCAGAAATATGGGTAGAATATAATTTGATGGTACTTAATGACCAAACTCCCCACTGAGACCATGAATAATAGAAGGTATTAACGACCTATAGGCAAAAGAGAAGCCTTCTCTCACACCTGCCATGTTCCTAAATGCAGAAATCCTCCTTTCAGGCACCGTCGAGGTCACACCCGGCACACGGCTTAACCCTTAAGCCATTTTATAGCTATTTTTAATCACATTACGACACACAAACTGGATCTTACTCACGATCAACTTGATTCGACCTTCTGTCTGTAACCATATGGCTGTTCTTATCGAAGTCTCACACCTATGGCACTAAAACCCGTCTCTCTAAAAAAAAATTTGCTCAATGATGAAATATATTTACCAACACAGCTGATCGCTGTCGGCCATGGCAGCGCTGTAGCCAGTCACGTATACACTTCAAATATCCTTTTCCCTCCACAAGACACCCACAAAATCCACACAACTACATTCCTGAGCATGTACAACAACCGTGTAATGATTTGGTGAATTCTACAAGATTTACAAAGCTTCAAACCTCAGACAACCGCGAAGAAATGGCCGACACGGGAGATGCTAAACCTGACTGCTGCTGCTCGGCCGCCCGCCGGGTTACTTTTACCGAGGCGTAGGCGCAGCGGCGGCGGCGGCGGCGAATCTAGAACACGTGGGTGAAGCAGGTTCGACTCCCTCCCGAAGCTTCATGTGAAGCCTCCAGTCATCATATCTCTTCACTTTTGCTTGTTATCTTTGCGTTAGACTTATCCTCACAAAAATAAGGTATGGTGTATAATCTTTTTTTTTTAAAAATCGTACGAGGGGACGATGAAGCTAAGGAGAGGAAGGTAGTATACTAACCCCATCCTTTTCATGAAATGTCAATGTACATTTCAATTTCAAATTTCAATTTCACTTTTGTTAGACTATATCCATTTACTAGGGTCTTAATAATATCCCTCTCTCAATGTTTATACGTTTTTTTTTTAAAGATCAACACATCCCCGAGCCCCATTGGTAATATATCTATCGATGGTGCTTCTACCAGGACACGTACATCCATTTATCAAAAAATAATGAATTTAATTGTTTGGTCATTAATCATATAATATTCTTAATTTCAGCACCTTTCTGTCATTTAGTTTACAGTAGCTTCGACAAAGGCCTTAGAAAATCTTTTTTTTTTTTTCTTATTGCAGTTATCGTATCCATGCTCCCAATATGTGATTACATATTGATAATTTCTTTCTTGCACATAGAGTTAGAACTTAGATATACACTCTGTACTTACTGAACGTCACATTTATATACATATGTAAAATGAAATTTGCCCAATACGTCAGAGGGAAGGTTCTCATTTATTGAAATTTATCATACATCTTAAATACACTTCCATATTAGGACAATCATCATCGTGACGTCATTGATAGTGTCACGTGACCCTCTTCAGAGGCGCCAAGACCATCATCAGCGTTGGTCAAAACGGCAGATCAGCGTCCTTTCGATATACTCTTGTGCCCTTTGGGATATTTAGTGTTGTTGTCACTGCTAAATCCGTTCCTAGTAAAGTTTTTAATATGGTGAATAAGTGTGTCGTTATCGGATGTGCTAACTGGCAGTCTACGGGATCAAATGCGAGTTTCAGTCGTCTGCTAAATAACCGCCAAAGGTGGAGGCTTGGCCCAGGCAGTGACGTGAAAGTGTGTGGACTTCATTTCATCAGTGGTAAGCCGTTGCTTATTTGCATTTTAGTTTTTCGGCAGTGGTAAGTTACTTTAGTTAGCATCTTAGTTCCTAATTCAAGCTATATTTGTGAACCAATGTATCCTTAGGCCATATTTATACAATAATGTAGCCGTTATCTTGAAATATCTTTTGTATATCAGGTTTGGCATTTACAATGTGGTTTAGAAATATATATATTCAAGTTGGTTATAGGTGGGCTGACAGCTCCTTTGTCGTCCAGTGGAACCAGAGGCGATATATTTTTAAAAGCACAGCAGGCTATATAGGCATTATTTACATATAATACGTATTTTGAAAAGTAAAAACTCACCTGTATTATGCAAGGGACTTACCTGTTTTTGATTCTTGTCTAGTAAAACCATCGGGTGTCTGAATCAAGCAGAGATAAATATTTCCACGAGAGACACCTGACCATGCACTAGGGCTATGAGACCCAAACACGAAGGATCTGGTTGATTTCTTGCTCGCTTGAGATAATTTGATTTCTCAGTACGTCCTTCTTGCGCTACGGGATCCAAAGAGTTATAATAAATTTATCTTTCACCACAGAATCCAAAGATTTACAATAAACTGACATGACAGTCACTGCAGAAGCAGCGGCCATGATTTATTTTTGCCCGCCAGATTAGGCGCATGCGCAATGTTGGTGCCCGCCATATCATAGGGAGAATTTTGCAATCGTAATGTTTCTTAAACTTTTATATATAACAAGGGTGGATTCGAGGATGTCAGGACCCTATATTATACCCCCATGAATAAATAGATAGAACATTTCTCTTAATTTCTGCGTATCCTTCTGTCTATCACCTAAGCCTATATATGCTTAGCCTATCACCACGTCCTTCACAATGTGTATGCTATTGCAGTCGACATCCTGGGGTCGAATCTAAGAATATGTGCCTCATGATAACTTCTTGTTATTTTGCAGTATTTTTGTGACTAGTGCTGTCCAATACTTTTCGCTCGAGGGAACATGAAAACTTTTAATCTGCAACTTTTTCCTAGACAGCTACGGCAAATAATTTCTGGTGCCCCTCTAACTATACTGTTGCAGTATTTACCTTTTCTGTTGAAGATAAGCTTTTGAGATCTAAAATCTAAAATCTAAAATATGATTTTATTTGATTTTATTTTTGTACTTGTTCGCCGTTTCCCGATAGCGAGGTAGCGCCAGGAGCAAAGGATCACATCCGTCCACATCCATTTTCTAGCTTTTATGTATAATGCACTGAAAGCACAGCTTCATCTGTTGACAATCAGGCCTCACAAACATTTTCATGCTTTAACGTGGACGCTTCATATTCTCTGGTAAAGTCCATTGATAAACCGTCGACAGACACCGTAGCCTAAGCCTTCGATGAGAATGAGCACTCCCTGTTTGGCTCCTTATTCTGCTCCTTCTTAAAGAAATTGAAATACAAGGAGGGGGATGTTCCAGAGCACGCTACATCACTCTTTAAGAAAGATTCACACTTATTCAAACGTCACCGCTCCGTCAACCTCAGGGACTTTGAAATCTGAATGTCTGGTTGAATTATCCTACTCGAGTATACTAGATAAGATGTTCATTACTTGATAATGCTGTTGCGGGTGGAATGCCAGTAACTTGGCACCATAGATTAATAGGTGGGTAAAGAGAAACATAAGATGTATATAAAGATGTATATAAAAACATGAGACCCACAAGTATAGAATTTCCTTGTACTGAACAAATAGTTTTCTAACATGAGACGATAGGTTCTTTTAAACCTACTGATATACTGATGCTGAAATACGTATATTTTTCAATATCTATGATTTCATGTTTCCAATACATGCACTTATCTGATTTAAATTCGCTTGCTTAGTGTGCATATGATTGAAAGCTAGCCTTAGAGTAAGTAATTTATGTATTTGTGCCCCTGTGTTGCATATGTGAAAGTTCTTTTTGAACTTTCTACAAAGTATCGGGGTTTGTTTTGCAAAATAAGCACAAAGACAGTTGCTCAGTAATGGTTTGGGGTTCACTGGGCGTCTCCTGCTTCGAATCCCTTGGCATATAAGAGAAAACGAAGTTTACTAGGACAGACTATTGTATTTGGAGTACGTAGGCCCTGCTTACATAGAAGCGTACCACTTTAAACTTGTTACCTTACGTTGAATATACATATTTGAACGTGACACTTCTTGTTATCTAACTTTCTTCAAATTTACTTCGTTTCGAGAGGTTGTAAAACATGATTATCTGAACTGATTGTAATATAAGAGACAACATGGCTCGAGCAAAGAAAGAAAAAAAAAGCATTCCTCATGTATGGCTATCTCGATCCTGATTTAGAGGGAAGGAGGCATTTTTCTTTAGAAGCTGAGAGACATCGGTGGCCCGCAGAATCACCTGAAGATGATACGCAAAAGAAATATACGAAAAGCTGTGAAATCAAGTGATGAAAAAGTTTATTTTTTTCTGAAAATAATAAAAAAAAATCTTCCATTAAATTATGGTCATATTTTGGACCAAACTTATTTGGTAAAAACACACGCTAACGAAGGTCTTCCATAGTGGTGGTCTTGCTAGAGTCCACAAAGAATCTAAAAATAACTTAAGTTGGACTTATAATCATTCTTGCTTATCTGCATTTTGTGCCATTTGACACGACCTATTCATACTCATATTCATATTTTATTTGTTGGACACATTTAATAAAAGTTATGTTCACTTAATATAATTTTTATCTGTAACAAGACATTTATTTACACAGTTAATTTTCATGTAAATTGCTAAAAAATTGCTAAAGTCATATACTGTTGGCATTTGGGGTATGGCATCACCGTGAGACAGACACGTCTGTAATCACATAATGTTATCATGTTAGTACCTTAGCGTCACCATGAGACAGATGGATGTCTATAATCATATAATGTAAGAACTTTGGATTCACAATGAGGTGGTTGCATGTCTATAATCAAGCAGTGTCATGTTAGCATTTATGATACAGTTAATACATATCATTAAATGGCCAGGGTAAGTTATTTCTGTTCATTATACTTGCACAGTTTGCCTAGTCTATTTATAAGATTCTTTGCATATCTTTGGCACCATGTTTGATATGCGACATATTTACTGTCCCCATTTTTACTGACTGTGTATATTTAATGTTTTTCTGTATGCAAACATCGAGCATTTTCAAAAATTGTTTTAGAATAGTTTCTTGGCTTTTTTATGGTGTATGAAATCGAACACTTTTAAGTAGCTTAGTGAATAACTGCTTATTTGCAGAAGGGACTTCTTGATGTTACTTGTGAACACATATTATAGACAAGATGCTCTCCTGATTGATATGTGACAGACGATGGAATTATTTGTCCATACATTTCTTAATAGCCGCTGTACTTCTATGTTCTTATCTCTGGTGTAATAGGCTAACTCTTCACACATGTCCTACCTTCCATATTGTGAACCCTACGTCATCGCTACTGGTACATTGCTTACAAGTTTTTATCTATATCAAATTGTCTTATTGTGATGACAACTTGACATAACCAGTGTCAGTAACATTCACCAAAATTATTCAAATATAGTGATTATTCTTCATCGGAATAATTTAGTACGCATAACGAAGGAAAAATAACTTTGAGCGGTTTTGTTACTGATATAGAATGTAAATACATGAAATGCATAACATAATTCTTAATGATACAGTATATACAGCACATCCTAACCTAACACATAAGAAATTGATCCATAACAGATTGCGTGCCTGTTGTATGATGATATTACATGATAAATGTATTTTGCACAATTCGTTGTTAGAAGTGACATTTGTGAATGTAAACCTCTGAAAATGTTTTGTTGCTGTAATGCTAATGTTACAGATGATTTGATGAAATTAATTTGGAGTTTGGCAGGACTTTCCAAAGTCTATATTTTAATCGTTTTAACGAATCTGAACAAATATTTCGCCATGATCTACAGAAAAATCAAGCGAATCAGCGGAGCGACTTTTATCAGTACTGAGACTTGTGATGTAAAGTCCAGTGATGTACAGTAAATGCGTCTGCGCCGTAAAGCCCAGTGATGGAAAATAAATGTGTATGAAAGAATAAATTAAGAGGGTCTCTTAGTTTCGCCTGTGATCGTCAAACTTCCACAGGGATCTCAGTCACGTCCACCCCGTCGACGCTGAAGTCCGTAATGGCATCATCGGGTATCACAACCTTTTTCTTCTCCACCTTGAGCGTGTGCATGTAGGACTTGACGACCGCCCACATGTATAGCGAGGCGACGAAGTGCGTGATGGAGAGCAGGAGGTGGGGCAGCGTGGTGAAGGGTAAGGGCACCAGGAGGAAGACTAGGATAAGAATGTTATGGAAGCTGGTGAAGGCGACCCAGCCCTGGAGAAGATGCACTGATCCCTGCCGGAGTAACAACAAACAAGTCAGTATTATGAACTCGAAAACTTTTATTAACTATACGATTTTTTTTTCTTATATATTCAAGACTAAATACTGTCTTCAACTTGTGAAGTAAACTGTTACGATTCCCTAACCAGAAGGAACTTACAGTAAACCACATACTTTTGAAATGATACTTATTACCTTGGTCCCTAAACCCAGATTATATGGAGTTTATATTCCTATTCCAGCTCATGGGGACATCCATGGGAAGCCGTAGTCTTAACATAGATTGTATGTGGAACCTTTTACAGTGATGACATTTACAATGAGCATTTAAGGCAAGTTCTTTCTGTAAACACAGGATTCTAAAACTGTTCCTTGGCCGGGAGCCACGCTCACTACCCTCCACAATGTGTCAAAGTTGTAAACACATGTCGACTTGCCCTGCCATCGTGTGCCGGCCCGCCTCTCCCAACAATTTTAGCTCTGCGTATCATCGCCCTAGCGCGGGGGCCAAATATTATCGCGTGTTTATGTTGAAGGCGGGGCATGGGGCAATTGTTGATGTATCGGACACCTGTTTTCGTTGAAGCTTCCATTGTATATCTGATGTATGACGCACTCATGTAAGGGTCGATTTTACACACACACACACACACACACACACACATACATTCAAAGGAGACTGAGCGAAGAATGGAATCGAATGAAAATAAAAGGAACAAGGGGGAGTCGAATAGATTCTGGGAAACATTCCTTAAATGTGCGGGTGAAGTGTGTGGCAAGCGGAATTATGAGAAAATGTAGCGTGGTGGAATGAGGAAGTTAAGTCACTAGTGAGTGAAGAGAGGAAGGTTATCGGACGGCACATGGAGGGAGTCTAAACGATTGGGAGGTGTATAAGAGGAAGTGGCAGGTTGTCAAGAGCAAGATGCAAGAGCCGAAAAAGAGAGCAGATGAGACATGGATGAGTCATGATAAACTTAAGAGATGAAGAAAATGTTATAGAGGGAGGTGAATAGCGAGTGGAGAACACGAGAGGAAATTGGAGGGATAGCTAGCAATAGGTATGGACTCCCGTGGAGCACAGGTTAGCATTCCTGACCGTGATGCATTCACAGGCCACTCAGGCTCAAGCGCATAGGTACGAATCCTGATTGCAGCAGTCGGCCCACAGTCAACCCAGCTGTTCATCCATCCCTAAGGGTTTGTCGATAAAATGGGTATCTGGCTCAGACATATATATATATATATATATATATATATATATATATATATATATATATATATATATATATATATATATATATATATATATATATATATATATATTATCCCTAGGGATAGGGGAGAAAGAATACTTTCCACGTATTCCCTGCGTGTCGTGGAAGGCGACTGAAAGGGAAGGGAGCGGGGTGCTGGAAATCCTCCCCTCTCGTTTTTTTTTTTTTTTTTTTTCCAAAAGAAGGAACAGAGAAGGGGGCCAGGTGAGGATATTCCCTCAAAGGCCCAGTCCTCTGTTCTTAACGCTACCTCGCTATCGCGGGAAATGGCGAATAGTATGAAAGAAAAAAGAAATATATATATATATATATATATATATATATATATATATATATATATATATATATATATATATATATATATTTATTATTTTTATTATACTTTGTCGCTGTCTCCCGCGTTTGCGAGGTAGCACAAGGAAACAGACGAAGGAAATGGCCCAACCCCCCCCCCCATACCCATGTATATACATACGTCCACACACGCAAATATACATACCATATATACATATATATATATATATATATATATATATATATATATATATATATATATATATATAGCCGTCTCGGCTAACATGAAAAATAGGTAAAGATGTGAGGAAGAGATGGTGTGAGTATTTAAAAGGACTGTTGGCTGTGGTAGACAGGTAGGTGAACATGGTGTGTTTAAATCAAGGTGGTGTGCGGAGTGAGAGGTTGTGCAAGCCTTGCATAAGATGAAGTGAGGCAAAGGGGCAGGAGAGGGTGAGACTGCATCTTGATATGCCAAAAGAAGAGGTGACAGTGTTGTTTGGTTAAACAGGATATTCAGCGTTTGTATGGCCCAAGGTGAGGCCTGAGGAGTGAATATACGTGCATAGTACCCCTTTATAAAGGCAAGGGAGACAACAGTGAAAGTGTTGAGTATACCTGGTATGGTTTGAGGGAGAGAGGTGATTGAGAGGATGGTGCCATACACAGAACACCTGACTGAGGAGGGTCAGTGTGGCTTCAGGGGTGGTAGAGGATATGTGGACCTGGTGTCTGCCTTCAAGACTTGACATGAGGAATTCTCAGAGAAAGAGAGGAATCAATGAGTAGTGTTTGTGGATCTGGGCAAAGCGTCTGAGGATGTTGAAAGAGATGCTTTGAGGAAGTTGCTGCAGATCCGTGGTGTGGGAGGACAGCTACTAAATGCAGTGAGGAGTTGGATTTTACCGAGAGAGCAAGGCTTAAGTGCGAGCAGGAAGGGAGGAGGGAGAGTGGTTTACGGTTGTTCATAGATTGGGTGGTAAGGGAAGTTAATGCGAGGGTCTTGTAGAGAGAGGGATGGGTCTACTGTATGCTTGGGGGTGGGGGTTAAGGGGGTGATTAGGTTGATGTTAGCGGGTGACACAACTAAGGTGTTTGACCTCAGACACAGGTAAAAGAAAACTGGAAAAAATGTCAGAAGGGAAAGTTTGAGAGTTCATGTAAACAAAAGTGAATTACCGAAGTGCAGCAGGGTGTTGGAAAAGGATAGTTTGAGTGAAAGTGTAAGTGTGATGGGAAATTAGAGGAACAGGATCGTTTTAGATTACCCAGAAGTGGACTTGGCAGCGGATGGGACCACGCGGGCTGAAGCGAGTCACATGGTAGAAGAAGGTGTAGTAACCCCGACGGTGTTGTATGGACACGTGAACCATGAGGGCCTGAATGTATGTAAAGGAAAGAAGAGGATGGCTGTGTTGGGAATGGAATGCCCGAGGATGGTATGCGGTGTAATACGGACTGATCGTGTAAGGAATGACAGTGTCAAAGAGAGGTATGATAGCAAGCGCCGTTTGATCGAGAGATCTGACGAGGGTGCGGTGAAATGGTTCAAGTTTTGTTTCTTTTTCATGTTAGCTGAGACGGCACGGGCATATATATATATATATATATATATATATATATATATATATATATATATATATATATATATATATATATATATATATATATATATATATATATATATATATATATATATGTATATATATTATCCCTGGGGATAGGGGAGAAAGAATACTTCCCACGTATTCCCTGCGTGTCGTAGAAGGCGACTAAAAGGGGAGGGAGCGGGGGGCTGGAAATCCTCCCCTCTCAATTTTTTTTAATTTTCCAAAAGAAGGAACAGAGAAGGGGGCCAGGTGAGGATATTCCCTCAGTGGCCCAGTTCTCTGTTCTTAACGCTACCTCGCTAACGCGGGAAATGGCGAATAGTTTGAAAAAAAAAAAAAAAAAATGTATATATATATATATATATATATATATATATATATATATATATATATATATATATGTGTGTGTGTGTGTGTGTGTGTGTGTGTGTGTGTGTATACACACACACACACACACACACACACTAGCCTGAGCTAGGTACCCATTCTATCGACCAACCCCGAGGGGTGGATGAACAGCTGGGTTGACTGTGGACCAACTGCCGCCACCAAGAATCGAACCCATGCACTCAACCTTGGGCGGCCCGCGTATGAGTCGCGGTCAGGAACGCTAAGCAGTACACCACAGAAAAGGATCGTCTCAAAATGTGTTGTATTTACACATGTTTATATGAAATCCACTAAATTGCATTGTTTCCCTCTTATTGCATCAAAAGGTCGTAGAACCTTTATATATAAAAGTAACTATATTCTTTAGTCTGTTTTAACGTGCCTTACCTTAATGGTTCCCAGGACAACGGAGAAGGAGAGGATACAGTAGATACTGCTATATGTAACGAAGATTCCAGCCACCAGCATCACTGTAAAACCAACGAGTTCGTTAGTTTAACCGCCATCAGAACGAAGGCGTTAGCGTGTTTGCTTAGCTTAAGTATGGAGTTAGCTTTTGAGCTTAACCGCCTTAAGGTCGAAGGAAGTAGCTTGTTAGTTTAACCTGCATATTTCCTAGCCCAGAAGCTATAGTATTTGCGCATTACAGGCACTTCCCAGGTTTGCGTTTACAGAAATACAAATATAGATGGATATGGGATAGGCTATAGAGTTAGGCTGAGGACCACATGTATTCAGCACATAGATACAAGCACAGCACAGGACGGGTCAGTAACCCACACTAAATCAATACTGAGCTATGTTATGCAAGATTACAGCTAACTGCCGCAAGTCACGGGTAGATGTGAGCTACAGGGAGTAGAGAAAGAATAAGCACTGAAGGTAGAAAGGCTCAGGGAGTCACGAGTACCGTATGAAAGGCGTCAGTAGATGAGGGATCCACAAGAAAGTTAAAATTACGTTTGTAGTAAGCTTTCATATGTCAACATATGTTAGGCGTTTATACCATTGAAAAGCTATGATAGTTATCCTTCTCATTTAACAGAAAAAACGAAATATTAAGGGTAAACTTAAGTTTTGATATTTAAGGGGTTCTTTTTAGATATGCATAAGTAAATAAGAGTAAAAGAAGTATCAAAAAAAAAAAAAAAGATTACTACAAATGCACTTAAAAGTCCTGAAAGTGCAGATAGACAACAATATATATAGAATGTAATAAGAGGTCCCAAATTTATCATGCTTTGGGCATCTATATAAGTAATTTATCTAAAACATTAAATCCAATGAAATTATGTATAGAACTTCCGATTAAAGCCTAATTAAGATCTACGTAATATATATATATATATATATATATATATATATATATATATATATATATATATATATATATATATATATATATTATATATATATATATATATATATATATATATATATATATATATATATATATATATATATATATATATATATATATATATATTAGCTTTCTAAATGCAGAAGCAACAGCTTTGAAATTATGGACGAACACTATAATAGTGAATTATTTTTTTTTCCTTGCACTTTTAGGCAGACTCACCTCTTCAATCCATCAGTCAAAAAGAATTGAGTGAACACGCTATGTAGTCATCAGTGAACAGTATTAATGAACTGTAGATTAATACATTGTAAGGACGATGAATGATGGACTGCAACACGTTGACGGTATGTTAATGACCTTTGTAGTTGGTGTGCGTAAGGCCCACATTGTAACCAGGAATTAACGAAAGGTCGTATGCACAGTGAGAGCCGGTACGAACCTGGGGTTATTTTGAATGGTCTTTAACTGGTTACTGACAGCCTTAATGACCCACCGGGAGTTGATAGGCCCACCCCCTTCCCCCCAAGCGCAAATAAGCAACGTACCAAACAGATAAACAAACTCTCATTGGCCAATCTCTTTCTCATTCGTTCAAAAACTTAACTGTTATATATTTGATGTTGGTTCGTTCGTAGAACAAAGCCAAGCAGAGCGTAGGTGGGTAGGTCTTGGCCCACGATGAACCAGCGGGCAAGCGACACATGATCGTCCTACGCTTGGCCGCTTGACAGAACGCTTGTCAGGATCTTCGGCCTTGTCTTGCACACGCTCTCTCGTACCCTCTCCAGAGTGAAATATATAGCGACGGGTGACAAGAAAAAAGCGGGCTGTATTGTATATATATATATATATATATGGTATATTACCCTCAAGGGTATCAGACATTAATTATTGATTTCTAGAGTAGACGAATCGCCACAGAGATAACCTAATGGACACTCACCCCGCCGGATAGGAAAGCGTTAACCAGTTCCTCATTTCATTGCAATTTTTTTTTTCTCTAATTAGAATTTGACCTTCAGTTTCTGCTTTTAGAATTTATATTCTGCATATAAACAACGAATATAATATACCTCTAATCTACTAGCCAAGCCTTCCTGGTTCGTGCGAGAGTAAAGCCACCACACTATTTCCCCCGCGTCTTTATGTTGGCAAGACTTAAGGCCCGTTTCCTCCTAGTGACAAGCGGCAGAGCCCCATTTCGTCACGCCGAGTTCATCACACTCATATTTTTCCCTCCCATTCATTCTCATTATGAGTGAGGACAACTGTGTCGTGTGTGTGCGTCGTCTGGCACTTTTGAGTAGGGGGCCCTCATTTACCCTATCTCGCCAGCACCTCCTCATTCCTCACAACTTGCCTCCTAGCCAACAAAGCCCTGCCAGGGAGAGATATATGTATGGCGTTGAGAATCAAGTGACTCATCTCCCCCCAAGAGCCAAGGTTCCAGAGGGTACTGTGCGCTTGTTTTCTCCAAGGCCAAAACATCGACAGACGAAATGAATTCAAATTGTCGTCTGGGGTAAACACGATCACGTCCGCTTACCGTCTTGCCATATATATCTCGGGTTTCAGCGACCCCTTGACTGACGGGGAAAGCATCGTTAAGTGTTGTTCATTAGCCAATGTCTTACTTCTATTTTTACATGAGCAAGACACTTGCCATCCAGTCTCTCTCTCTCTCTCTCTCTCTCTCTCTCTCTCTCTCTCTCTCTCTCTCTCTCTCTCTCTCTCTCTCTCTCTCTCTCTCTCTCTCTCACACACACAGTGCAGCAGTGCGAATGGTGTGCAGCAGGGCGGCATCCCAGGCTCAGCCTCGCAAAAACAGCACAGTTGTAGCTTTGTGATCTTGACCGTTGCGGTCATTTGTCTTACTCTGCCGGCCCAGCTTAGCGTCTTAAGCTCCTGTCCTTTTTGCACTGTTTGACCAAGTCTGTCTCCAACACACGCTGTACCCACAGACATACAGCTTCTACTCTGTTTTTTTTTATTTGTTGGTCTCTATACCCTTATTTATTTTTTTAGTCGTATGTTTTTCGTCATATATTTGATTTTAGGTTTTTAGTAAACATTCCGATGCTATCCTGTAACCAGAGTAATTCGCATCATTATTTGTATTTATCCCTTAATTAATCTAGTTTTAGTCTTTCTCCTCCTTCACTGCTCTCTGCCCATCTCAGTAGATTAGGGAAGTAGGATTCTCCTACGGTCTCCCATTAGGTAAGAGCATCCTACCACTGGGTCCATTTTCGACGTTGTCTGTGATAACAGAAGCTGTCGGACACGTAAAAGTTAGTGTGTGCTAGTGGTTTAGAGAAGCTTAGCGTGGGGAAAGATTTGAATAGCTTAGCGTAGAGAGAGAGAGAGAGTTTGAAAAGCTTAGCAGAAAGACAGGAGAAAAAGTAGACGGGTGTGACCTAAGGAGAGAAATACAGAACGAGGAAGGTAAATGAACCCACACAACACATACTGGTAGGGTCGAGTCCCACTTACGTGTGCCTTTATCTTTGACGCCCAGAATCTCTGTTTCTGGCTCAGGCAGCCAGGGGCAGCTGAAGGTGCTGCTGCTGCTGCTGTTACTGCTGCTGCTGTTGCTGCTAGTGCTGCTACTATTGCTGCTGCCCACAGCTTCGCTCACACAGCCACCACTCTCCTCAGCGAAGGTGATGATGCCTGATTTCTCCTGGTTGGTCGGGAATGTGTGTGGGGAGGGAACGTGGGTGTGTTTGGGTTCTGCAGCGACGTGATTCGTGGGGTCGACTGCTGTGGCTGTGGTGGTGTTGGCTTCGAGGTCGACGTGGTTGGTGAGGTTGACTGCTGTGGCTGTGGTGGTGTTGGCTTCGAGGTCGACGTAGTTGGTGGGGTTAGCGGTTGTGGCTGTGGTGGTGTTGGCTTCGAGGTCGACGTGGTTGGTGGGGTTGGCGGTTGTTATGGTGTCGTTATCTTCGAGGACGACGTCGTCAGTGAGGTTGCCAGTTGTAGTTATGTCACTGGCTTCGAGGACGACGTGGTTGGTGAGGTCTGTGGTTGTGGGAGTGTCGCTGGCTTCGAGGACGACATCGTCGGTGAGGTTGCTCGTTGTAGTCATGTCATTGGCTTCGAGGACGACGTGGTTGGTGAGGTCTTTGGTTGTGATAGTGTCGCTGGCTTCGAGGACAATGTGGTTGGTGAGGTTGGCGGCGGTTGCGGTGTCGCTGGCTTCGAGGACGACGTGGTTGGTGAGGTTGGCCTCTGGGGGTATAGGACACTGGACCAACATCAGGACTCCCGCAGACATCATTACAGATTGCCACACCTAAGTGATAACAGGAGATCCCTGTTAGATATAGATATACTGACAGCTGCTGTACTCGAGAGAGAGAGAGAGAGAGAGAGAGAGAGAGAGAGAGAGAGAGAGAGAGAGAGAGAGAGAGAGAGAGAGAGAGAGAGAGAGAGAATGGATCACCTGTGTAGTTCATGAATATAGATTGTCATTTCCCTTTTGAAATAACTTTAAAACGCCAGTGGTATGCACATCATAAATGCCCAAACCAATGGTTTTGAGCAACATAAATGCCCAACACCAGTATATATAAACAATATAAATGCCTAACACTAGTGGTTATGAACAATATGAATGCCTAACACCAGTGGTTATGAACATTATAAATGCCTAGCACCTGTGGTTATGAACGATATAGATGCCTAGCACCAGTGGTTATGAATAATATAAATGTCTAACACCAGTGGTTATGAATGATATGAATGCCTAACACCAGTGGTTATGAACAATGTAAATGCCTAACACCAGCGGTTATAAACAATATAAATGCCCAAGCAGTGGGTATGAACAATATAAATTCTTAACACCAGTGGTTGTGAACAATATAAATGCCCAACACTAGTGGTTATGAGCAATATAAATGCCTAACACCATTGGTTATGAACAGTTTAGATACCTAGAAATTCCATAGGGGAAAATCTCGTCGGGTTTAATTTGTAATTTGTAATTTGTCATCAGCGGTTGTAATTGGCAGATCGTATGTGTGAAAGCAGGGAAATTGATGGTGTTGAGAGTGTTGTGGTGATTGTTGTAGACTGTGGTGGTGGACAGAGTAGAGTAGTGGTTAATGAAGTGGTGGATTTTGAGAAATGTAAGATCTCGCCACTCTGAAAATTAGTTAAACCACGTGAAAGAAGATAAACTTGATGACAATACAGGGAAGTTGAGCAAGGGTAAGTTACTACTGCTGCTGCTGCTGCTGCTACTACTACTACTACTACTACTACTACTACTACTACTACTACTACTACTACTACTACTACTACTACTACTACTATTACTACTACTGCTGCTGCTGCTACTACTACTACTACTACTACTACTACTACTACTACTACTACTACTACTACTACTACTACTTCTACTGCTGGTGCTGGCAAGATACAGCAAGATTCAAACAGCAAGATGGCTAAAGCACTGAATATGCCAGAAATACCATTCCCAAAGATGGTTACTACAGGAACCTCCACTGCATGGTAAGTACTGTGGAACTGTAGGTATTGGATCTAAGAGGACAATGGTGCGACCCTTGCGTATGTACGGTCTGACCTTTGACCAGGGGTCGTGCCGTTGGCTGAAGGGTCGTACCGTCATGCTCAAGGGGGAGGATAGCCAGAGGCGTGAGCAGGTTTAGATGTGTCATTACCACCAAGTCGTCATAGAAATTGAGTGTATCATATGGGAGTTCCATCTATACACGAGAGGCATACACTGCACATAGAGTGTCGCTGGCAGTTAAGGGTTGCGAGACAGTAGTGGCTTCAAGGGGGAGGGAGGAAGGGAGGCCAGCAAGACGTCAGTGATGCCAGGGAGGGGCCCAAGCCAACAAGGTAAAAGTGGTGTCAGGGTCAGCCGACAAGGTGTCATTGTTGTGCCACACACACACACACGCGTAGCAGATCACCACCACATACCAGGGAGAAGACTCCAATCGCACAGGCTCCCGTCCTCAGCGACCAGCGAACACAGCAGTTGTCCGTGGACCAGTAGTCGAGGTTGGCTCTCGTACTCATGTACATTGTAGGGTGGGGATCGAACCTGGGTGAAGAAACCTCGAGTTCCTCTTCAAGGACAGGAGGGAAAATGAGTCAGGCGCTATCAAAAGAACCGTCGAGGCGTATGGCCCGGGTCAAAACACGTCCATGTCTTCCCTCTGATGGCCCGTTTTAGGTCATGCGAATGACCTGACTGGAGTGGTCTCCATGACCCCTCAGTGTTAGCTCAGGCCATAGATGGCTGAGGATGTTTCTGTATCCCTCTTGATTTTATGTTATTGTTCCATTATTGTTCATTGACTCACTCACACACCTTCGCGACTGCTATCTGCAACTGCAGGTGCTGATTGTGCGACGCTCCTCTTCACTCAGAGGCGTTTTCTCTTCCTCGCACAAACCTCTTATTGCTTCGGGCATCAGGTTACGCTCTCTCTCTCTCTCTCTCTCTCTCTCTCTCTCTCTCTCTCTCTCTCTCTCTCTCTCTCTCTCTCTCTCTCTCCCGAACCTGCAAGAGAAGAAAATGTATTGTAATTATTGACACAAATTGGTTGGTTATTTACACAAAAGTATAAATGATGTAAAAAAAGAAAAAATATCCCTCATGCCATCTGTATGAAAATATGAATACTGCTTTATTTTACTAGAGAGTTTGATGAGGAGGCTACGAAAGTATACGATGAAGAGGATGATTAACTTATTAGGTACTGAATGTGAAGGATGATGAAAGTGCAGGATGATGTAAGTATAAGAGGAAGAAGGAGCAGGATGATGTCAGTGTAAGCTTAAAAGAACTCAGCTTCTGAGTAAGCTATCAGCATTTCTCAGATTCTTGGCAAATTATGTATATACCTATATAGATATATCCCATATCCTCCCTCTTTATATGTGATATGCGAGGAAGAAAGTCAAGTGTACATCCGAGGCAACAGTTGAAGCTAAATGATACTGAACACGAGGTACACATAACGATAAACTAAGACAGTGGATACGGGTCTAAATGAGGATGATTGCTTGTTGTGTCTTGAAGGGTCGTTTCATCATGTGTAATGACTGTTAATCGTTTCAGAAAACAGTGCTTGTTCCAAAAAGCTTTATGTAAACATATGACTTTCATTGCCACAAATTGGTAGACTATAAGAGCACGAGACACAGATAACTCCCATGGTGTGATAGGATTTAGAAAACGGAGTTGGGAATTGGAAGTTGTGTGTGTGTGGGGTGAATTGAAATGGATAGTGGACGAAAGCCATGTAAGATGATGTAACCAGACACCCCCTGGTGGATGCACGAGGAGGATATAAACTACGATAGAGATGGACAGATGCGGTTGATGAAGGAGTCGAGAACGCTGGCCGTGGTAGATAAGAAGCGTTTGATAACGTGCAAGATGGAGTGCGAATGGAGATGACACGGAGTCCCACAGTGACGCGAGCGTGTGAGATGACGGACGCTAATTCAAAAGCTGCCGTGCGAGTGTGAATAACATTATGAAATACTGGACACACAAGCTGAGGGAATTTACGTTGACTGGGTTGAGAGAGCCTGCGTTATGTTAGGGTTTCTCTCTCTCTCTCTCTCTCTCTCTCTCTCTCTCTCTCTCTCTCTCTCTCTCTCTCTCTCTCTCTCTCCCTCTCTCTCTCTCTCAGAGAGGAAGGAACAACCGCGCCCCTCAGTGTCTACAGATCACGACGTAAGCCAAGCGCACTCCTAACTCACTGGCGTGTGGACAAAGAGGACCTGGGACACGCTCTCTCTCTCTCTCTCTCTCTCTCTCTCTCTCTCTCTCTCTCTCTCTCTCTCTCTCTCTCTCTCTCTCTCTCTCTCTGGCCACACCTCACCGTGTGTGCCAGACGATATATAAACAAACCCGAGTGAGGAGATTTACGACAGACGGTCCCACTGCATCGCCCGCACTGACCTCAGTGGCACGTTCTCTTCGTCTTGAGCGACCGAGAGGCACGCGATTGCATTTAAAGCAACGTGGAATGCACGCTACGGGGTAGGCATCTTTACAAGCAATCCCTGTCCTTCCCTCTTAGTTACCTGACGTTTTATTGCTATTGGAATTGCGTTGGATCCCTTTGTAGAGATACTGCGTACGTGTGTGTGTGTGTGTGTGTGTGAGTGAAATCGGATACTGTCGGTGTATGTGTAAGTGGAATTCGATTCTTTATAGCGCCGGTCCTTTCCCCTTGTGATCATCAAAGACTGATGGTGTCGACTGTAGGAGAGGTGGTGAATCACTTATGGAAATATCACGTCGTATGTCGAGTACCAAAATGGAAGCGATCGGTGATTGTCTTCTCGTTACAGAGGTGTTCAGTACAGTAGGGTTGGCTGTATCTGTCGAGTTATCTCTCGCTGCAGAGATAGCAACCGTAGTGGTTTGAATAGGTCGCCACAGAAATAACATCTAGGGTTGGCTGTGCTTGTTTAGTTATCTTGCTGCAGAGATAGCGAGTAATGTAGTTTGACTGAGGTGCTGTAGAGATAACCTACCCCCCCTTTATGATAGTGTCGACTGTATCCGTGTGGTTCGATTGTTACGGAAGATAACAGATGTATAGTAGCGTTGCCTGTATCCCTCTGATTATCTTAGTACGATCACTCCGGTTGGGTTGGCTGTATCCGTTTACGTGTCCAGAGCCAAGCAGAAGAGGGAGAGGGTAAACATTCACAACCCCACCCCACCCCACTCCCAACCTCCGGGGGCTTCTGGGAGTCAGCTGTTTTCTGTTTACACAACAAATACGGAGAGGGTTGATTGTATAAACAACTACCTCTCTCTCTCTCTCTCTCTCTCTCTCTCTCTCTCTCTCTCTCTCTCTCTCTCTCTCTCTCTCTCTCTCTCTCTCTATCTATCTATCTATCTATCTATCTATCTATCTACGGTGAGCGCTACGCGCTAGCCCTGCTTTACAGGTAAGATCTCGACGAAGATACCCCGCAGGTCGGTGGAAAGAGGGAGTCTCTCCCAAGGTTTTCTCTTCCACCCAGATGCATTTTGTAGTTTCGCTACTTCTCCCTCGTCGTTTAGCGAAAGAAGGTGGTATACACACACACACACACATTGGTATGGGAAGGAGGGGGGAGGGACTATGGTATCACCGACCAGTACCTGTTTATGTAACCCCGTTGGCCGTTCACTGCTCCCCTTGACCTACCTTCAACTAGAGACTTTTTGGCTCCTACCCTTATCATAAATCAGGCTTAAAAAAAAAAAGACTAATAAAAAGGCAAAGAGGAAAGAGGGGAAATAAGAGAGAGAGAGGTAAAAAGGACCACTGACGTCAGGGAATGTGTATTAAGGACAATTGAGTACAGTGTCTCGCTTCACAGGAAAGGGGTCGAGGTGCCATTTGTCCCCCTTGTAAGTAGTGCAGTAAATGTAGGGCGTATTAGCTGGTACGAAAGTCACCTCTACTTCTGAACAACTAAAGGAGTCGATGTTATTTCTCCTGTGGGCCTTCATAGTGTCCTGGGTCCCCACCCACTCCCCATTTTCTAGAGAAAAGAGGGATCTGTTCATGAGACCAGGAATGAAAAGTTGAACTCGTGTGTTGACTTTTCCCTTGAATGGCTAGGGCCTCGGTTCTCGCTGGCTAGAGCCTTGTCCTTACTATCTGGGATGTTTCTCGCCATCTGAGGCCTCGATTTCGTTAATTCCTGACCATTACCGTACACCGTTGCGCCCTCGGGGTCACGCTTGGGGACAGCAGTCCCTTTGTCTGCCAATTGTGGCACGTCGCGATGATCTTGATGGACCACGTCTGGCGTAACACCACGTCACAGGCAGGCTCACGTAACGCGTCATAAAACTTAGTGTGTGCGACAGTGTGTGTGTGTGTGCGACAGGGAGCCCTTGTGTCACCGTGTAAAGTTGAGGGCTTCATTGTTGTAAGAGGAGGGCGCCTGTGTGTAAAGTGCACTGAACGAGCATATCACTTGAACACGATACGAATGAAGATCTTCCTTTATCATATATATATATATATATATATATATATATATATATATATATATATATATATATATATGTGGGTGGGTTGGGCCATTTTTTCGTCTGTTTCCTTGCGCTACCTCGCTAACGCGGGAGACAGCGACAAAGCAAAATAAAAAAAAAATAGATAATAAAAACTATATATATATATATATATATATATATTCCTATGAGTCCACGGCGAAAATGAAACACGATAAGTTCCCGTGGACTCATAGGAATATCTTGATCACGCGCTAAATTGTGATCCTTTCCAATATATATATATATATATATATATATATATATATATATATATATATATATATATATATATATATATATATATATATATATTCCCAAGCACTGACGTAACTAATCGATAGAAACGAAGGATAAGAATGCTTTTAATTCAGGGTCGACAATAGCCATGATTGTCACTTATTACCGATAATGTACAGACGATCTTTTCAATGAAAACGTTCATTTTTGTCATTGATTTTGTGGTGAGGCTCTGCCGTACATGCAGATGTTGACCCCTGGATTACAGCAGTGCGACCCTTAGGTATGATGGGCTTGGCCTTTGACCTGGCCCTTCAGAGTCAGATGAAACGTTGTATATCCTGGCCTATCATGGCCAAAGGGTCGTATTGCTGTCGTCAGGGGATGTGAACGTTTGTGCCCAAGGGTCGTATCGTCGTTCGCAGGGAACGTATTTCTGTATTCAAGGGTCGTAGAGTCGTCATTTGTGCCCAAGAGTCTTACTGTCGTGCTCAAGGGTCGTACCGTGTAGTTCGAAGGGAGAGTGTGACATTAATAACACGTAAGTCAGATGCGTATCAGCCTTTCAGGTTACGCAATTCCCCCCCAGCAACACTACGGTAGCGTACAACAGTGTTTCGCAGCAGCTGGTAACGTTAGGTCATGCAATATATTGGTGGTGGTGGTGTGTGTGTGTGCGTGTGTGTGTGTGTGTGTGTGTGTGTGTGTGCGCGCGCGCGCAGGAACAAGCTGGGGGTCTCACACAGCACAAAACCTTCTTACTGAGACACTCGTTAAAGAAGCCTATCCACCTTTCCTCTTCTTAGACTTCAGTGGGGAAAGCCCACCAGCTGTGGACTGGCCAGAACAGATGGTACACACACTCGCACACGCCACCGTGGCAGATGGTACACTGGCAAGGGAGTTGGATGGTTGGTGGGGTTTCGGGGATGGGGCGTCTCGCCCCCCTTCGCTGCCCGAGGGGGTGGGGTGAGGCAGGGGCTCCCCCGAGGATGACGGTGCCAACGTTGTTTGCTGCCAAGCTGCGCTGCTCGTCGTCAGGTGGGGTTGTGAAGGGTTGGAGTGTAGAAGGGTCGAGATGTAGAAGGTGTGGGGCGTAGGAAGGTCGAGATGAAGAAGGTTTAGGGTGTAGATGGGTCGAGATATAGAAGGTGTTGGGTGTAGAAGGGTCGAGATATAGAAGGGTGTTGGGTGTAGAAGGTTTAGAGCGTAGAAGGGTCAAGATGAAGGTTTAGGATGTAGAAGGGTCGAGATGTAGAAAGTGTGGGGTGCAGTGTTATACTCGTGTGGCCCCCATCTCTTAGAACATACTCTAACATAAGTCAACTTTTTAAACGTCTGTGCACTGGCTGTATTGACCACGTCCTCATTACGCTTTTTCCATTCATCCACCACTCTTATGCTATTAAAGCACTTCTTCACGTCTTTTTTGAACGATTTTTTTTTTTTTTTTTATGTTATGTCGTCTGGTATATGTTAAACCACATATTTCGAAGAACTGTTCACCGTCTACGTAATCAATCTGGTTGTGATCTGGCCACACCTCACTGTCTCCATGGTAGACAAATTTAAAGCTTTTAACCTTTTTTTTTTTATATATATATAACTCAGCTCTCTCAATTCCGATACCATCTTAGTTGCCCTCCTCTGGAACTTCTCTATCCGCTCTTTGTGCTTCTTTAGGTGCGGTTACCAGATTTGAGAAACATGTTCTAGTTTTGTAGGATATGAATAGCTTACTGAATATTTCCTCGTCCATACGCTTGATAGATATCCTAATACTTGCGTTATAGAAAGAGGTGCTGAAGTAGCAGATAACTAGGAGAGACTTAATATGTTGACAAAAAATGTGAATGAAAATATCCCATGGAGTCTATAAAGCACTACCGGAGGCGAACTGTGTCTTAAGAACTAAGTTTCACATTTTCCCTAACTTATGTCAGTGCCTCTAACTTGTGTTTTGTGCTAGTTACTTTTTTGACAACCACTCACCCCTTTCAACTCCTTGCACCTCACAGAGGGACCCCATTCCCTTCTTGTTTTGAGTCTTCGTATCACTGAAAAGATTTATCATTTATAAATACTAAGCATCAATAGACAAAACATATACAGACAAACGACTTCATCCCAATACTTATAAGAAGTGTTGTAACGACAGACACACATTAAAATATAAATGCAGATCATACACACGCCACATACCCTCACACATGGATATACGTAGGAAAAAAATACATGATTTATTGGCTTATACATGACAGCCACGTCCAGTAGTTAAATCATTAGATAGCTATATCACACCAATCAAATATATTGCATCCGAAACATTTACGGCTTCGTATGTTATTTATATCCATCTTTTGAGATTCTTTTTATTATCATCCTTTCGTGTCTTATTTTCGCCCTCCTGAACATAGAATGTAGATCATCAAGTAAGTATGGAAACATCGGGAGAAAAAAATAGTATGTATTGGATCAAGAACGCCATCTCTTGACAGCGAGTAAAGTTATTCATTCAGGGGATCGCCACATGGCGGCAGTGTTATCGGTCTTTGCAGACTTTCACAATGCATCGTGCAAAAAGAAAATCCATTATATCTTAAACGCTGTCTCTGAGGGATTTTCTCTCGTGGTGTGAATGAAATGTAACCACTAATACATAAGTATACATAGGTTTTGGTGGGTTTAGGCCTCGTCGTTTCGTGTAACGAGGAAAAAAGTGAAGATGGTGGTTGGGGTAGAGGCATCAGATGGCGTCCGCCGCCGCCACCAACCCATGATAATGCGCCCTCCCCGCTGCGCGACCAACGCTCTCTATCATACGACCTTTTTTCTACTACATCGTTCCCGTCGAACACAAGACGTCCTCCAGAGCTCCTACTGAGAATCCTTAAGAATGCCTCATTTTTACAACTATTTTATTAGATATTATGCAACATAGCGTACGTGTTGGAGTGACTGAAGACTCGAAAATCATGTCGAATGATTGGATTTACCGAGAAGCTGAACGATGGCTGGGGTAAGCGAACGAAGGCCTGGGTATCGGGGGGGAGGGGCAGTGGCTGGGCTGTCGGCCGCGCTGGACTTCTTCAGTAGAGGAGACAGTCGGGATCACGCCGGCCGCCACTGCCTCAGCTCCCGCTTTACTACACTCGTACACTTGTTTTCTTTCCTTGCTCGCTATTCCTCTTTGACTCTTTCCTAAACCTTTTTCTTTAAGTATTTTCCCGGCGGGAGGAGACTTTAGGATTAAAGATACGGATGGACGATAACAGCATCATAGTAATCAAGTTCATTTTAGTAGATTTAGAAATAGTAGCTCTCACTATGAGTTACTGTACGTATATGTCCGGGTTTAATTAGTTCTCTTTCCGCGGAGGGACATAGAGTCTGTGGGTGGGATATATGGGGTGGAGATGTGGGTGGGTGTAGTAAGTCACCTTGAGGTAGAGCATGCAAGTACCCGTCGGCCCTCCCATGCCGCCTCACCCTTCCTCCCTCTCTCTCTCTCTCTCTCTGCCACCAAGCCCTCACTCCCTCCCTCCACCTGCCGCTCCATCTCTGCCACCCAGCCCTCACTACCTCCCTTACCTACCAAGACGTAGCCACATACGTGCATGCTCACGCACTTGTATTGAGGACACGCACGTTGGGACAAATTCACGCGAGTCTACGCGTAGACGCGCAGTCACGAGCAAAAATACAACAGCATCATATACAAAACTTAAGCTGCATATACATTCTCATATTTTTTATTTACCATATATATATATATATATATATATATATATATATATATATATATATATATTGTAACGTAGGAGTTAAATGCATTTCTTCATCTCAACATTAGATGTGCTTTAGTGTTAGGGTGTGACTTCGCTTGGTTTTCAGATCCCCGTTAAAATCGCTACTTGGTTTGAACCCACAGACCAAAACATGGCATTTACACGTCTGCATCACGGACCGCTGATTTATCCTTTCCGGTTCCCCCTCATTTGGATTTATGCTTCCGGAACACAGAAGCAAAATGTACGTCTGTACTGTGCAAGGTATACTATTTATTTTCAGAGGTCTCAAAACACAGCAGCCAACGGAGTCGTTGCCTACCGACCATCCGGCAGCAGCAGCGGCGGGTGGAGGAGGTGTTGCCATTTGTCAATGTCAGCTCTCGGACTCTAAGGTAGGTGGACCTGAGCCATCTGAGATACATCAGTTCTGGAAATAGAAGGAGAGGAGAGTTCATCTGTCATGGTCTGTCAACTGTAAGAATGAACCGCTGACAGACTAACCGAAAGGAAGTCGCCACTATATATCTCTCCAGATACGGTCTATGGGAGTTTAAAAAAAGAAACTCAAAGTGATTTAGAATTGGAAGGTGTGTACTTTAAAGAAATATAGATTGCTTCGTATTTCAGCAGGTAGGTATCAATTTACGTTTATGTTTATATTGTCTCTTGTAAACTGAATGGGAGGCACGTATGCATTTTTTTTTTCTTTTTTTTTACGATGACTCGCTATTTGACGTCATCACCGGATGTCGGGTATTTCCCATTCCCGTCCAGCAGCTACTGTTTCTCGGAGCACCTGGAGTGTATTCCCGGTTTATAACACCTCTCTCTCTCTCTCTCTCTCTCTCTCTCTCTCTCTCTCTCTCTCTCTCTCTCTCTCTCTCTCTGTTAAAAAAAGGAAATCTTCAGTAGCCGAGTAAAAAGAGCTTCTGCTTGAGTTGATTGATATTTTACCGTTGTAACTTTTACCGTGAGGGTAGGTAGTGTGGGATGAGCGTGGGTATAGGATATATCAAGAAAACCATGATGGCTGTAGACACAGTCTTATTCAAATGAGAAAAATTGAATGGTTGTACTTCCTTACAGTTGCACGTATTGGTAGTTGTAGATCAGTAGTAGTAGTGGTAGAAGTAATAGTAGTAGATACCAAGCCTTACAGTTGCACGTAGTGGTAGTTGTAGATCAGTAGTAGTAGTGGTAGAAGTAATAGTAGTAGATACCAAGCCTTACAGTAGTACGTAGTGGTAGTTGTAGATCAGTAGTAGTGGTAGAAGTAATAGCAGGAGATACCAAGCCTTACAGTAGTACGTAGTGGTAGTTGTAGATCAGTAGTAGTGGTAGAAGTAATAGCAGGAGATACCAGAGAAATACAGTATTGATGATGATAGTCCTATATTAGTGTTCTAAGTCATACGAGCAGGACAAGTGATAGCAGAGGTGGTATTTAGTATGGTGTCAGAGCCCCATTAACCCATAACGACTCGGTCTCCTCCTCAAACACAAAGCTGGTGAATAACTTACAATATCAGAGCTGAAGAAACACCATTAGGATAAGCTATTTACGACAGTGATTCGTTATAAATATCCATGGGAAAAAGATCGAAGCAGACTGGAAAGACAGATGAGATCAAGGTGTCTATGACGTGGTCATGTGCTGGAGGACAGTAATAATGTCCTGCCTCTTGATCTATACAGATGGAAAAAGGATAGTGAGTTAAGGGAGAGAGAGCTGGGAAGGCACTAGGCTAGTGATTAAGGTCGGCTTAGCTTAAAAGGAAGCGGGACGCGATGTAAATCTTTGAACAGACGAAAAAAGAAAATGGTTAAGAAATGAGAGACAAGGCATGAAGCAGAGAATTGCGCGCGCGCGTGTGTGTGTGTATATATATATATATATATATATATATATATATATATATATATATATATATATATATATATATATGTGTGTGTGTGTGTGTGTGTGTGTGTGTGTGGTTTCAATGCATTGAACTTGATAGCCAGAGAATGGATGTGAGCGGGTGCGGCCTTTTTCGTGTTTCTGGCGTTACGTTGGGAAGCGGGAAACGGCTATCAAGTGTATATATATATATATATATATATATATATATATATATATATATATATATATATATATATATATATATATATATAATTTAAGAAGGGGCAATGTAAGGGGTGCAGTTATGCATGTAAAGTACAATATAATGCCATAGTTTGTGCTTAATATGGGAAAAAAGGATACATATATTTCTGTTAGGCTACATATTAATACAGGGAGAGTACCTGTAACACAGGAAGTCTGTCTTTAAGGGAGACTAAACATAGCATGGCGATATGACGTAATACGGGGAAGCTGGTAATAATGTAAGACTATACAGGAACACAGTGTTAAGGGTCAGAATTAATGCTAGGATGATAAGCAGTTTAGAAATGTCTCGAGATGAAAAATAAAAGCAACTTTGAATCCTACCGATCCAGATCCGTGTCCTTAATGTAATCAAAAAAAAAGAAAAAAGGAAAAATATAATGTTACAAGAGACTGACTTTCAAAATGTAGAATTTATATGATGAAACTGAATTTTCGCCGGGCTTAAGTTCTGTAGGTTCGGCTCCAGTATATGAGGCCAAATTCTAATCCATAAAACCTAACCTGATTTACGGACCCACAAAGATAATTCTGAGAGGCAAGCTTAATCATAATCCAAACATTATATAGCAACTAGTAATTTCGGTGTGGAGGAATCTCCGGCCTGTTCGAGATGAGAACACGACTCCAATATCCTTTTTCTTTTTCTTTTTAATATTCGGCATGACAAAAATTCTATTTAAAATTTCTGTGGCCATTTGATAAGAAAGCCATTTGAACACAGGAATCCAGAGTTGACATAGCAGTCACTGTGTGCACATTACTTTTTTAAACATTCGATTCGTCTTGCTCCTGGTTCACGTGTAAGAATATGACTCATGTAATTCTTATTTTCATGGCAGATATATATATATATATATACCTACGTGTCCGTTGCCATCGAAGTAATTTATGGCTATAGTTCTTGTTATAGTCTGATTCCAGTGGAAAATGAATCTTAAGAAAATATCGTCCATGAGCTAAAGAGTTCTTAGGGTAAATCCTTCCCTATATGATACTTTTGTTGTGTATCTGTGTTCGCTAGAGTGAAGACAGTTTCGTGATGTAGAATTAGAGTTTCCTGTCAAGTAGATACATAGAAATCAAAGAAGGAAGAAGTGTCGAGCAGTGGTGGGCAACACTATTCCCGGGTGTCGCCTGCGGCTCTCGAGCAGGTTAGAGGCCCAGTGTGAGTTGGACCTCCGAGCTGAGAGGAGGTGTCGCTCTTCTTAAACGCAGGCCAGGATGTACTCATTGAACTTCAGTATTTTGACGTGTTCTTGAGCTTGTTTTGTGTTGAAGCAGGTGCATGTGTCGAATGTGAAGACAGTAGTGAGCTATTGAAAGATAATTGTGAATACTGGATTGTTTCCGAAGGTGGGATAATTAAGGGTAAGTGATATTCTGTTTTGAAGTAGCTATGTTGGGGAGGGCGCCATGTGGGTTAAACTAACTCATGCCAGAGCTGTCGACCGAGAGAATTTCACTCTTTTCCCTTGCTGAGTTTACTCGATATGGGTGTTTGACAGCGGCATAGGTTATCGTAATAAACCAGTCAGTTACAGGTGAAGATCTGTTAATTAGTCTACCTTGCGGCGATTGCCTAGGAGATACAGGTGTGGTAGTAGTGGGTTGAGTGGAGAGCCGTCTTCATAGTTTCCTTCGTGTATCATTATACGCTGGATGACCAAACATACCAAGTCATTATGGCTGAAAAGGCAACTTGGGCAACTTGTTTTTTCTCGTTTATTTAAGTTTTGCAAAGAAACTAATTTCAAATGAGTTTTCGACAGAATTACCTACGCGTAATATTCATTTCATATGAACATTATACATATATCGTAATTTGTCTATGTAGTGTGTCAAACTATATTTTTGTTTTTGTGACATATTCAGAAGTAACTTGTTTGAAGACATTCAAGAGTACGTGCTGTACTTAGTTTTCATAAGGACAGTGTGCAAAAATTGACGTCGGTAAATGTTTTCAGAAACTCTTATTCCACTTTGAATTGTGCATTGGTTGGCAGAGGTTGATTCTGATGGGGGGTAGACTCACTGTTAACATTATTGATACTATTAACTTGACGTTACTTTCTACTGAAATTTTACTTTACTAAAATATTTAACGTGAGAATACATTTTTTCGAAGAGGGCGATTATTTCCGTAAGGAACAGTACTAAGGCTAGAGCATCTCGCTCAAAATTACTTCTGTTAACAAGTTTAAGCGAATGATGTGGACATGAGGAGGACTGTATTCAGGGGACAGTTTGGTAGCTGTGTACATGTCTACACTCGCTTCCATGTTACCCGGGGTTCGGTTTCCACCGTTGGTATGAGTTGCTTGTTGCGTCTCCTGATGTGCGCTGTCGCATATATTTTAGATGTCTGATGGCCTCCTCCGCAGTTGAAGCAGTGTTGTATTAATTTTGGATTAGTTTGAGGCTGTGCTCTGTTCATTTACATTATCAAAGAGACAAGGTTCAGTAGCGTAGACTCGGATAAGGACAGTCGGATACATGGACAGAATGGAAAGACATCTGGAGATGTTCTTGTCGTTAAAGAATAAATTAGCTACCGATTGGGTTATCCTTGTTTATTTGTTTTAAAAGTATATTGTTAGGTGTCTTCTTTTATTTGTTCCTTGTTGATTCCACGACGTTATTTAATATGGAAGAAAATTATATATACCCGAGTATATATATATATATATATATATATATATATATATATATATATATGCTAAGATCATTATGGCATTTAAACTTACCGGTACTTATTTCAAAACATCATTCAGTACTTACTGTGAAAAGCAAAAATTAACTGTAGTATTTTATAATTAGTAAATGTTTGTGGTGTGACCTAGTCTCAAGACGTGGGTGCCTCGTAAAGAGCGAATCATGAAATATGTTCGTGATGGCGGTACAACTGAAGAACAGGATTGTTGATGATCTCTACAGACGGTGCAACCACGATGTGAAAAAGCCTTTTGAGGAGTGCGGCAGAAATAACTTAATTTGCATTCTGGACAAATGCAGTGAAATCTGGAAAAACCATTTGTGAGGTGGACGGTTGACAGTGTCTTGAGACATTTTAAGCATAATAATTAGTTTCCTTAAGCATTATTTACAGATGTCAAGCCCATACGTGAGGTCAGGGAAATATGCCCTGTCTTGAGAACCTGTACCATCTTTATATATATATATATATATATATATATATATATATATATATATATATGCTTGCATTAGTGGTTTTTTCAGTGTTTTTGAGCGTTAAAAGCATGTGCACCACATGGATATGAAAAAAAATATATATAATGAATTCATAGAATTGTGTCTAAATGACTATCCTGTGCAGTTTGCAAATCACGAGTTTTGTTTATTGCGTGCAAGTGATTTTAGAAGTTACACGTATCTAATCAACTCGATGAAAACAGAGAATGAAGTTAATGATGATAGATGGATTATGCGGCGAAGCTTTCTTTGTTTCCCTCGGAAACATGCCCAAATCATAGCCATCTCATGTGAAAGACAAAAATTTAAGTCAAGGGAGGAGAATGACATCAAATATTGGTCCTTAGGTTGTCTATGTACATGATTTTAGAGGTGGAAAGTCTGTAGAAAAGGGGAGGAACATAGAAGGAAGGGAAAGTCAGGGCATCCCTTATAGCTAAAAGGAGGCATTAAAAGGGTCATTCCGTGTGTGACTGGTCTCACACAAGCCATGGGGCAAGTAGCAGTCAGAAGGGCGGTGCTGGTGCATTCTTTGGGAATGGGACACATGCAGTTGAGGGTTAAAGAGAGGCGACAGGAGAGTTTTAAAGGCAGGCAGATGGCTAAAAGACGAAGAGGTGAAGCAAGACCTACCCAGATATGGTAGCAGTGTTACTGGGCTGGTGGGATATCGCTTCATGTCATATTCTTTACATTCCTCAGTTCATCTACATATCCCCCCTTGCCTGATTGCTATTCGTCTTTTGGTTCATTTGGCTTGCCTTAGCGAGATACTTCTTCAGGTAAGAGCATGAATATTCTCTTGTTGCAATGATAGATTGGAAATTATGTAATTGCGACATGGTCATAAGCTCCTTGATAAAACTGTACATATTCCAGTGAACCGATTGGCTCTGTTCTGCGGCGAAGAGCTAGAAGAAATTGCATTCCTTAGTGTGAATAAAACTATAAAAAAAGATTACTTTTTACTAAAAAGAAAAAAGACAACCTGGGTTGACACAAATGGTGAAGAAGAATGTTGAATAAGCTAAACGAAGTAATAATGCAATCGACCATTTTACAGTTCTTGTCTCGTCTTTGCTGTAAAAGATAGGGCTAGTGAGTGTATGTTGAATTGAACGTCTATATAGAGCTGATTGGGGAAACAAAAAAAATATTGTACTGCTGCTGTACGAGTGGATGATTTACATCAAGAGATCTTCTGTAGTTTGCAATTTGCTGAAACGGTAATATACATTTCCATTAAGAGGTTAATACTCTTTTTACTGTGTCTGCCATAGTTTTATTTACGCTCTGTCAACTGCGTTGAGTAGCGTAGATGATATTAGGTAATTAGTCTTCCTATTAGTATTTCCATTACTGATTAACTTGTGTTGCAGAGACGTGTATTTAATGGATGTTTATATAATGAGGTCTTCTCTATTTCTCTTGAAACGTAAGTGCAACTAGGGAAGGCCAAGTACTTGATCCATATGTCCCATTTCGCAGGTTCTCAATAACGTAACGGTAATTCGGTAGGATAGTGTGTAAATTGGGTGTTAGTTGTAACAGTAAGGCTGTTTTGTTAACTGGCCGTGTGGGCGACCATTACTTTTTGACAGTATAGAAATTTCGAGAATCGTGTTGACTTTCTATAAATTGTTTTTCGTTGCGTACTTTTTTCGCAATATATTTTCTGTTAAAAGTTTCGAGCCTGCTTAGCTTTTGAGCGTAGCGTGACTCTTTGCATTAATATGCATCAAGCAATCTAGGTGTGGCGTGATGCTTATTTAAGTAAAACAGGCACAAGTCTCTTTGTTAGGAGTGGGGTTAATGTGTAAAATGGATATTCGGCCATGCGTCGGGATGTCATGTGGTGTGTGTTGAACGTTGCAGGGGTAAAGCGTATGTTGATTTGGGGTTAAGGTATGGATGTAGCTCCTGTTTCCACGAGAATGGTTTTAAGGTTGTAGGTTAGCATGCCGATGTATAACCACCCAGGTTCTTTAGTTGTACTCGGTGTTGTTACATACCTCACGTATACCATACGATGATTGCTGAGGTCTTCTACACCCCCCTGCAGTTGAGTCTTGTGACCTTACCTTACCTAACCTATATCTTATAATGGTTTAGGAGCTCTACCCACTCACAGCGGGATCTGGGACCTTGCTTTCAACCTTACGTATACCTTACGATGGTTTCGGAGGTCTTAAACCCTTACTGCTGGGTCTAGGACCTTGCCTGACCATACGTATACCTTCTGACGGTTTAGGAGGGCTACACCTACACTTGTGTTTGGGACTTTACGTATACCTTACGATGGTATACCTTCACATTTCGGTCGGGGCTGTGTTAAAGTGCGAGTTGGTTTGATTGTGCTCCTGCTGGAGCCCCCCTTTGGGCTGGGACTGGAAGGTAAGGTTGAAGAGATTGTGTCAAAGTGTGGGTTGGCGTCCTTATGTGTAAGTTGGAAAGGTCGTGTGTTATAATGCGAGTTGTCGCTTAAAAGTTGGCGAGATCTTGTGTTAAGAGGGCACGGTTTGGCGTTCAAGTATGCAGGTGTGGTTATGGCGCGTATGAGCGTCCTGTGTCTTTAAGACGTATCTTAGCGTAATTATGTATACATAGGCGAGGTCCTGTGTCAAGGCGTATGTTAGCGTTCATAAGTACGCGAGGGTCTGCATTAGATTTACGCAGGTTAGCATCCATATGTGTAAGTAGGCTAGATCCCATAATCAAGCGTTGCAAACAATTAGCGTGGTAGTGAGCGAGGTGTCCTGTATTACGGCACAAGTTAACGTCCATATGTTGGCGAGGTCTTGTTTGAAAGGCGTGGGTATGTGTTGTACAAGTAAGCCAAGCTCCCGGGCGCGTCTGGTAGGTCCATTAAAGCCAGGTTGCTTGCACCGGTGTTGATGGTCGATGTGTGCCTTAATTGTAGCTCATTAAGGAAGAACTAGCTCGGTGGACCCGGCTTACATATGACGTGGAAGAATCTTTATATCACAGTGTTGAATTAGATTTAATAAAGATTTATAAACTAGAGTGGATTTGAACTGTTTAATTTTAAATGAATTGCTATAACGTTGTAATATAAATAAGTATTAAGCGTTATATATATATATATATATATATATATATATATATATATATATATATATATATATATATATATATATATATATATATATATATAAGTGAATTTTAGAATGTTTTGCATTTAAGATCTCAAGACTAGGATGCTGTTACGTGGTTTATATCACCATTTAAAGTGGCGGCCAAGTTGCTAAAGTTGGAAAATGGGTGGTAAATAACATTCCCATCAGTCAGTAACTTAAAAGTCAACTTTGCTGGATTGGCCGAAGTTACCTTTATCCATTAAGCGACTGGATGGATGTCCAGGCCCTCTCAAGTGTGCCCTCGGAACTGATTCCAGGTCTGGAGGTACCAGCATGAAAGAATTATCGGAGTATATCAGTAAAATGCAGTGGTGGTGTAAGAATGATAATGACGATAAAAACTTTTAAAGCCTGTCTCTTAATATTAGAAATGTTAAGGAGCGACTCTGCTTAACGTATATATCGTACAGGGCTTTTAGTATTTTTTCTTTTTCTCGACTCGCGGGTCGTCTGGGAACGTGCATTGGTTACGTATAAGAACTCTCTAGATGAGTGTGTGTGTGTGTGTGCAAAGTATACCTGATTTGTTAGGGTACAAAGTGTTCCTGAAGAGCAAGGCTGCAGAGCGTACCTGATTGTTCAGGGTACAAAAAGTGTACCTGATTGGCTAGGCGACAGTGGTACGGTGCTGCGGCCTCCGGCCTCAAACAGCCTGTCTGTCTGATCGGAGAAGCGGCATTGCCGGTTGGTTACAGACAGCTGTTGAAGAGGGAGAGGAGAGAGAGAGAGACGAGTAAGATTAACCCAAAGAATTTCCTCAAGTTTTGCTGTAGGCAGAATGTAAATTAGGGAGGGGGGGGGGGATTTAAGTTCCCGTGTCAAACTAACTTCGCCAAAGGGACGAGAAATTCAGGGTTGAAATGACGCCTATTTTCATTTTTTTGATAAGTTCTGAAAATGAGCGAAGGTTGTAATTTCTATCTCGTGAAAAAAGAAAAAAAAAACCTTGTGAATGACCTGGTTGTATGATTTATTTCGCCCGACTGTTTTTAGGGGGGGAAAACTCGCCAGTAGCGTTTTGCGAAGTAAAACAGCTGAATGTCAGTATTGTGGCTGTGTGTGTAGTTAGATCGTCCAGGTACAGGGCATACTGGGTGTTTAATGGCTGAAAGACTGGTGTCGTGTCTTTAGATTCTTATTTCCCCGGAAAGAAATTGTTTCTTGATTAACTATATATATAGCATTTATTCTTTTTCCTCCTCAATTTGATAATGTTTTGAAGATAATCCTAATAAGATTTTCTAGTTCGCGCTTGTCAGCAGATTAACCGGGTAAACATTGCGTAACCATTTATTTTTTTTTTCTTTATTTTGAAATCTTAGAATTTCTGAGAACCCGTTCCTCCTTGCCTCTTTTTTTTTTTTTTTTTTTCCCCAGCCGGTGAATAATTCATTTCTCACAATTACACTACAACTGACGGGGAAAGGTGTATTTCATCTGGTTCGTATAAACATTTAATTTTACTTGAGGACATAGGCTCTTGGAAGGGTCGATAGTGAAAGTAGTCATGTTAAACATGTTACATTTTTTTTTAGTCCTGATAGTGACAGATTTAGTCTCGTTGGACCTATGAGGAGTGTTTGGTCACAGTTGTTCTTATCAAAATGTTGTTGAAAATTATCATGTATTCCCAGGTTTTATAATTACGCCTGTGAAGAAGTCTTTTGAGTTGTTGTTGACGTCCTGTGTTGAACGAGTGAACAATGTTTGTATGGTCTTCTAAGATTTCATTGTTCGAGAGACAGGGCAGTAGAATACTACCTCTGAAATACAAAGGTACGATTCGCACAAAAAGAGGCCCAAGAATCCTCAAGAACCTTGGCTGCTGTCCATCAGAAACAGCATGGGATGCACAGGAGAGAGGGGTCAAGAGTGCACAGGACAAGTACCTATTAAATGTACCGTACGAACCAGGCTGTGGGGGGCTTGAGGGCTGTGGCTTCCAACGACTCAATCCGACAGACTGGGCGGCTGGACCCAGCCCGGGCTATGGAGGTTGAAGACTCATAAAGAACCACTAGTATTAACTAGGCTTTTTTTCTGCCTAGGGACATTTGGATGTCCATAGATCACCTCCTCCTGGCGTAGAGTCGACCACCTACCAGGAATGAAATGAATATAGAATTTTGAGGTATTAGAACAGTTGTTTGCTTTGATCATTTAGGTTATAGTTCTTTCGAAGTCTTCCAGCCCTTCCAAACAAAATTCTTCATCATCGTTTTTCGAGATACCGTGTGACCACTATATCGAAAATGTAACTTCGACTGTCCACGAAATATATATATATATATATATATATATATATATATATATATATATATATATATATATATATATTTACGTTATTATAGAGCTACTTGTATTGTGATAGAACATGTGATGCATATGCATTTTAGGAGGCTGTGTTGTTATTCTCAAGAATGATGTCCCTAACTTATGCAGCGGATAATGAAAGCAAAAAGGTTTTCAGGGAATGATTAGTGCACTAGTAACCAGAAGTTAATGACGTTATTAAGAACATTACCCTGATGAGTTTACGCAGTATGTGTAAGGTGCATTAACTGGGTAAACTTAGATCTGCAGTCGTGTTAAGGTAATTGAACATTGTGTTGCGGATTGCGTGTGGTTATTGCTGAAGTCAAATGTTCGGGGTTGATTCAGGAGCTGGCAAGTACGTAGTCCACTGTGTCATTATACACGCAGGCTTGGTCGTTAGAGCATGGTATTCAATATTCTCTTCGCAGATGTTAGATCAGGTGTTTCCACCAGTCGCTTGTTATTCCTCGTTCACAATGTGGAAATGTTTTGCATGAACACATGAGTCATAGTTGAAAATAGGTGATGTCAGATCTCTCGATTTTTTTTCTCTTTTAGTTTAAAAGAATGTTTAGACTTATGGACAAATTGGAGACGATTTTTTTTTAGTTCGAGGTGATTGGGAACCTGGATTGATTCTGAAGTAGGTATGGTGATGAATTGTGGATTATTTTATGATTTTAAATAGCAGTTCTAAGGTCCCGTGAATTGTAATTGTTCACGAAGAAAATCATAACACCAGTGATTCTGAACTCTGTGGACATAGGCCAGAATTGGAATGGTAGATTCTAAATGATTCTAAACCGAAGTGAGGATTCTGGTTTATTTTAGATTAACGAGATTCTTTGGTGCATTAGAAGAAGAGGAATTGAAATGTGAGAATTCTTGGATTGGAGATCATGTCGTGTAGTGGATACCTCATTGAGTCTCTAGGGGTTGTCAGTGTGACTCCTACAGTCCAGGCTAGTCAAAACCTGCTAGATTGGGTCGCTGGTCAACCAAACTGATGGAAGCTGCAACCCTCAGGTTCAAATAGCCCCATACAATCTTGCTGGCTAGGTACACTTTGTGGGTACTCGCCCAGTGCACTCTGGAACTTCTCCACCTTGCATCCCATGTTGTTTCTGAAGGTACATGGCAAAGCTTTGAAGAGTCTCGGGCCCAGGATGTTTAAGGTGTCCTCTGTTCTTGTGCATATGACATCTTTGATTCTAGAGACTACTTTGCGAAAGTCTTCCATGCCTGGCGTGCCAGTAGGACGTTATTTTCGAATGTAGGGTGGGAGCCATTCCTTCTAGGGTAAATGAAAGGGGAGCTCGTCTGTGCTAAAGGAACTGGCAAACTGAAAGGAATCCTGAGCTTGGCATCATCTTGAATGGGTGACATTTGCGGACGAGCAAGAAATAAGAATATTGACGTCGAAGTGGGGAAGTGGATAGAGATTATTATAAAGACCCAGACAAAGTGATGGCCAGAAATACATCTTACATCTTGTGGTTTTTGAAAGTTAAAGGTTATAATTTGCATACCAGCAAAACTTCTTCCCCTGTGAACTTCAATATAAATATGCCGAAACAATATGTACGAGGCTTCGGGTCTTTCTGTCTCACTAGATCCTTCATTATATTATTGTTTCCTCTCTCCTGGTAGCCACTGGAATGGGCTCTTGTTTTTGACAGCTCCGTAATTTACTTTACAACAACGATATGTTGATACATTGATACAAATCAAACGAAGTAAGATATGCTGGAAAGCGATGGGGAAACATATTACTTACTGTGTACGTATGCATGTCATTAGCTTTAATATATATATATATATATATTTTTTTTTTTTTTTTTTTTTTTTTTTTTTTTTATACTTTGTCGCTGTCTCCCGCGTCTGCGAGGTAGCGCAAGGAAACAGACGAAAGAAATGGCCCAACCCCCCCCCCCCCCATACACATGTACATACACACGTCCACACACGCAAATATACATACCTACACAGCTTTCCATGGTTTACCCCAGACGCTTCACATGCCTTGCTTCAATCCACTGACAGCACGTCAACCCCTGTATACCACATGACTCCAATTTACTCTATTTCTTGCCCTCCTTTCACCCTCCTGCATGTTCAGGCCCCGATCACACAAAATCTTTTTCACTCCATCTTTCCACCTCCAATTTGGTCTCCCTCTTCTCCTCGTTCCCTCCACCTCCGACACATATATCCTCTTGGTCAATCTCTCCTCACTCATTCTCTCCATGTGCCCAAACCATTTCAAAACACCCTCTTCTGCTCTCTCAACCACGCTCTTTTTATTTCCACACATCTCTCTTACCCTTACGTTACTTACTCGATCAAACCACCTCACACCACACATTGTCCTCAAACATCTCATTTCCAGCACATCCATCCTCCTGCGCACATCTCTATCCATAGCCCACGCCTCGCAACCATACAACATTGTTGGAACCACTATTCCCTCAAACATACCCATTTTTGCTTTCCGAGATAATGTTCTCGACTTCCACACATTTTTCAAGGCTCCCAAAATTTTCGCCCCCTCCCCCACCCTATGATCCACTTCCGCTTCCATGGTTCCATCCGCTGACAGATCCACTCCCAGATATCTAAAACACTTCACTTCCTCCAGTTTTTCTCCATTCAAACTCACCTCCCAATTGACTTGACCCTCACCCCTACTGTACCTAATAACCTTGCTCTTATTCACATTTACTCTCAACTTTCTTCTTCCACACACTTTACCAAACTCAGTCACCAGCTTCTGCAGTTTCTCACATGAATCAGCCACCAGCGCTGTATCATCAGCGAACAACAACTGACTCACTTCCCAAGCTCTCTCATCCCCAACAGACTTCATACTTGCCCCTCTTTCCAGGACTCTTGCATTTACCTCCCTTACAACCCCATCCATAAACAAATTAAACAACCATATATATATATATATATATATATATATATATATATATATATATATATATATATATATATATATATATATATATATATATATATATATATATATATATATATATATATATATATATATATATATATATACACTTTAGGGATATCTGATGAATATGTGGTGAAGTCTTCGAGGATCTTCACCCCACAGCCCATGCTGTGTATCCAAGGCTGTTGGATTAGGGGAGGAAGGGGTGTGGAGAAAGATGAAACAATGATTCTCAACTTTTACATGAGGAATTCATGTAAATATTTATCATTTGAACGAAAATGAGAAAAAGAGCGAAAATATTTATTGCTAATTTTAAGCCATAGAAAGCTTAGAACGTATCAGTTGTTAACTTACGTCATAGTAAGGCTAATGAGAAGGTAGATTTAAAAGAAGAACGAAAATATCTTGTGTTGTTTTTTTTTAAAGTGATCTATGCCTGTAGGCGTGACACTGGGTTGTGTAGGTAGCTGAACTAAACAAATAAACAGAGACGATAACAGCGGCAAATATTACAGGACTCCACATGCATGAGGTCACCTTTGGCGAGGTTCCGTTGCTTCGAAGGAGTCTATCCTGTCCCTGCTCCTGAATGTAACGCAGCTTTTGGGGCTGCCGGAAACCCCCTGGTAAAAAATGGTCGTGGTAACACCAGGATCCCTTTTTAAGAAAGGAGTTGTGGCGTAATCATAGATAAATTTAGATGGCAAATCTGAATTATATATATTTTTTTTCTTCGAGTCATCACATTACGAGACAATTATGCGTCCCGATGGACTTTTTCCGGGAGAGCGGGACAAGGCAGTGAAATAAAGGACATGCTTGTATATACGGTACGTCTGTGGCTATGAAATAAAGGGACGCTCCCTTATGTACGAGACGCCTACCAACCCCCATAATAAAATGTCACGTGTAGCGGGGAATTCGCTATTTGGCAACTGTGGTAACAGTCTAACGGCTACCTGGTTGCAATTCACATTGTCGGCCATTAGAAGTATCTTAAATCTTCAGAGTAATTTGTAGTTGCTGTGTTGTAGGGTTTTTCTTATTGTTATATATATTTTTTTACGATGGTGCATCACGTGACTTCCCTGGTTAAGTAGATTGATGTGTTCAGCGCAATAATGTGCGTCTTTATTTTTACATGGTCGACTGGTTTATAGAAATACTATGTATTTTAGGTGGAGTTTGCCTCTACGGTATTGGAGGAAATTACATGAATGAAGATGGCTCACTTGTCACTTGATTTACGTGGTGTTTACGCTCCTATTATGTATTTACTAATATCTTGTGATATAGTACATACCCGAAATATTCGCGGGTTCGAAACTATTAATCTAACCACATTTATGAATGATATGGGCCCCAATCCACATAGGTGGTTGTAGAAGTTACTGATCAAATATCTGCAAAATGGACCAGACTAGCTAGGTTGTGGAAGGTACGTAGGCCTGCGGACCACAACCTCAAACAGTTTGACCGATCAGGGAACCAGAAGTGACGCCATTTAGTCCCACACTGTAGAGAGGCAAGAGCCAGATTTTAGTTTCATATCTTCCGTTCCATATTTACCCCGAGTCGTATTTATACTACGCCAGTGCTTTAAATTCCGACCTAGGTATGTTGAGGCAAAACCAGTAGTCGCTACAGTATTTTGTATGTTTTTTCCTACTTTTTTTTGTCTATCTAGGAATATTTTTCTTCACTTAGAAATCTGTAGACGAGTGATTTTGTTTTGCATGTGCCTCTAAAACGCCAGCGCTGGAATTACAGTCTTAAGTGTGTGCCTTAAAGGATCAGGTCATGTAGGTCAGCAGACCTCGAGGGTCGTCATGCCGCCGTGCGCTCCCAGGAGCATCGTTCTCTCGCACTCGAGCGATCGTCCTTGTTACCGTCGTGCTCAACGAGGTTAAAGAGACAGTTCCCGTAACCCAGGAGTTTGACCGACCGTTACGATCGACGACGCTGGGCTGGGACTGTGAGCGCCCCGTTATCTGACGTGGCGATTTTTTTTTTTAAGACAGTTGCTCTACTTACCGTAGCTATCCTGATGCTCGACGCAAACTCTTCCTTAGGTTCCAACGCTCTACAGATCTTTACTAATTCCACAAACTCAAAGTTAATGCCACAAACACAGCTAATTCCACAAACTCACAGACAGTTGCTCTACTTACCATAGCTATCCTGATGCTCGACGCAAACTCTTCCTTAGATTCTAACGCTCTACAGATCTTTACTAATTCCACAAACTCAAAAATTCATTCCACAAACACAGCTAATTCCACAAACTCACAGCTAATTAATTCCACAGATTCACAGGTAATTCCAAAAACTCACGGCCAATTCCACAATCTCGCAGCTAATTCCACAGACTTACAGCTAATTACACAAACTCGCAGCTCATTCCACAGACTCACAGCTCCTTTCCATGATTCTCCCATATTCCTCTCATCGCTCTACGTAATTATTTCCGCCAAATTTGACCACTGTTCTCCAGTTTACCCCTCCAAAAAAATGCAGTGACATTGTTTTTCATTCTGGATGATCGCAGTGGACATTGTTTGTTTTGTTTGTCATTCTGAATGATGTAATTGTTTCATAGACAATATCAGTATTTATGTTTATTAATTGAACAGAAGGTGTATTAATCTGTAGGGCTTATCGTGCATGTCCCCTCTGTTGGTGTGTGTTGGAGTCGTGCTTCAACCTCCTATCGCTTGAAAAATCTCCCGTGTCTTCGAGAGGGTGTTTTTTTTTGGACATAACGTACGTGTACCTTTCACGATTTTTGTTGTGTGAAATATATCTTTCTCGGCCACGCTCCAAAGAGTGTTTCAAGTCACTACCTTTTCCGGTCTCTGCTTTCTTTCTTTTTTCTTTTTTTTTTCTTTTTCAATAACCAATTTCGAGAGCTTAAGCTCTCTGGTTCGCAGCTTGTCATCCAGTTAGAAAAAAAAAGAGAGGTGGAATTTACTGGTTTTGCATTCGTTTCACAGAAGGCCAGCAAGGCCAACCTTGCACCAGTGGTTCTGAATATATATATATATATATATATATATATATATATATATATATATATATATATATATATATATATATATATATATTCCTATGAGTCCACGGGGAAAATGAAACACGATAAGTTCCCAAGTGCACTTTCGTGTAATAATCACATCATTAGGGGAGACATAAGAGAGAAATATATATATCAGAGCTTATGTATAGTCTGCTTTGACGTGTGCCTGGAACTTTCGCCTCTACGAAGCACCTGAACGGCTTTGGTGTCCCACTAAGCGTCAGCGGTATGGACACAGCAGTGAGTGGTAGGTGCTACTAGCTCAGGTTGAGAAAGCACTACCTCATTGCATTCCAGTGTGGTTACAGATTAAACTTTTTTCCTTGTGCGGGTTGTAAGTAATTGCTGCCCGGGATTAGGGTCGGTAGTGGCGTCACTCGCCCTGCACATTTAACTTTAACGAAACACATTCACAACTTCCAAAAGTGTTCGTTAGTTTGTATTTTTACGAAAAATTATAACGGAATCTCATAAACGTTTCCTTTAGTATGTTACAATACAAGTGTAAATTTTGATGTAGTAATTTTGCTAATGGCTGCAGCTGATTCATAGCCTCATATCAAGAACACAAGTCCTCATGTATTTAACATTTCTCTCCAAGAATTTGAAATTTCTTTTGAGCTTCCCTGGCAGACACCTGGAGATATTTAAGAAGGGAATGCGGCCTGTTATATATTTCTTCTTGCCGTTTGTTGACCAAATCTATTTCCAGGATTGAGTATCGATATCGTATATTGGATGAAGAGGTGGAATGATAATAGTATGTTGTTGAATTTTCATTTCCCAAGTCCGTTGTAGAAAGGATCTGGTTGGGTAGCGGAGGGGAGGTGTACCTGACCGTCCACACAGTCCTCTGTTTAGTATTCTCTCTCTCTCTCTCTCTCTCTCTCTCTCTCTCTCTCTCTCTCTCTCTCTCTCTCTCTCTCTCTCTCTCTCTACTACTACTACTACTACTACTACTACTACTACGTGGCAGGAATCAAAATGGACAGTATGTAGGGGCCAGGAGGCAGGAGGAACCACACGTGGAAGCGAGAGAGACGGGGGCAGGAAGAGACAGTATGTGGCGAAGAGGAGAGCGAGAGAGAGAAAGAGAGAGAGATTATGTGGGGGACCAGAATAGCATGCCAGAGACTACTACAGCAACCTGGGGTGTCTGGGCTGACGACTATGTGGGAACAAATGCTAATAATAATATAGCATATTTAGTAGACGTTTCATGAGCAATATATAATGGACAGGGGTTGTGCAAGGCGACGTGCTGGTGCCTCGTCCGTTACTAATCGTCACTCGCTGTGTTCCCACGTCAAGATAAAGTAGGAATTGGTATATACTGAAGGTCTGGTAAGGTGGGTCCTTCGAAAACACGGGGGGGGGGGGGGACTGTGTCTGGTTTACATATGTTTGTTGCCTTTTGTTGCTGCTATCACGTAACTCTTAAGCTCATCTTGGGGATTATGTGCCTGGCCTTTTGTATCCAGTATGATAATGTAATGCTTGAGATAACTTACATTATAAATGTAAGGTCGATATTTATCTGATTTCTCTTTGATTCGAAGTGAGTACGTGTATTACTGCCACGATTCGTAGGTGCTTTTTAAGTTACGTGCATCTTGCCTTTTGTACTACCATTTCATATTTTAATGGACGTAAGAGCTGTCAGAAAGACTGCATGTGAGCTGTTTTTATAGGATTCTTGTTGCGAGCTTCAACTGTTGTTAGTTTGAGTTGTGATTCTTGTGTGACTGGGGAGTGGGAATATTTTTACCCGAATGGTGAACATGACGTCAAAAGAGAGAGAGAGAAAAAAAAAGAGTGTATATGGCGGGTGTCTGCTTATCGCCTCCCTCACCCTTGCATGGCGGGTTTCTGTGCTCTCCCTCCCTTCCTCCCACCGTCCCTAACCCCCTCCCTCACTATGGAGGATGGCTTGATAAATGACCCAGCGAAACGCAGACGTAAATCATAAGGGGCTGAGAGTAGACATATTCTGTGTGTGTGTGTGTGTGTGGTAATATGTATATGTAAGCATGTGGCTAAGATTTTGCTTTCTTTTACTCTTAGGCCTTAGTTACTCTATGGTAGGTACTTTCTCGCAGTAGGTACTCGTAGGTAGTACGTACTCTCACAAGTACTCATAGATTGTTGCTATTTTTTTTATCGCAGGTGCTCGTAGGTAGGTAGGTAGGTAGGTACTTCTTGTAGGTACTTTCTCGTAGTAGTCACACGTCGGTCGGCACTCTTGTAGTAGGTACTCGTGGGTAGATCCTTTCGTCGTAGGCACATACCTGGAAGGTAACTTGGTCGGTATTTGGTCACATATGTCCTTCAGTATTCAGGTCCTGTACCATTTTGGTCTGCCTCGCTGGTCTGTTTTGTTATGAAAAGGGAAGTAAAGTAGATCTTTAAGAAACGTACGAATTATTTTTTTCGGTTTTGTATCTGTCGCCATTAAAGGCTTTTTACTCAATCTGCGTTGCATTGTAGGAGTTCTTTGATGGCTAGAGGCCATTTTATAAGTTTGGAGGCCATTTGATCCGGTTAAGGGCCATTGTAATCCATTTGTTGGCCATTTAGTCCTGTTGCTGGCTGGCGTTAAGCGCCTTACTAGGGTACTACAGTGCTCGTATTTTTACCCAGATCTCCCACGTTGTATGGGCTGCCTGCCTTACCCCCCTTAGCTCCCTCTTCATCGTAATTTCCCCCATACTACCTACAAAGGCTACCGAACAACCCCCAATAATATATCCGTAATGATAAGACGTGGTACTGGTGAATTCGCCTTCAAGTTTTGAATTAGATGACTGTGTTTACATGCGGGTGACATGGAGCCTATCGTACCGGACCGGCTAGCAGCTATATGTGGCTTCGATCGACCGGTGTGAAAAATTACTTTGCAAGTATTCATTAAGAATTTTAATGACGTGTTTGCGTTATTTACAAAAAACTGTCATTTACGTGTTTTTACTTGTTAGGGAAGGAGCTTTACTCCCGTGTGTGTGTGTGTGTGTGTGTGTGTGTTGTGAGATGTATAGATATTAGCCGTAATTATCGCTTATATAAATAGCAACTTATGTATCATATATGAGTTTTATTGCGTTGTCGTGCGAAGTTCCCTGCTGTCGTCCTCCGTCGCCTGGGGCTACGCAGGGAGTGAAATAAAAAAGATTATTCTTTTCCTTTATCCCTCTCGACGTAAGGAGCAGGAGGAAGTTTATGGAGGGAGGGGAAGTTTTAAAGGGGTAGGAGTGGTGGTGGTTATGTGATTGTAGTCTTTTCGTGAGATTTTTCCAAACGCTATACACGTTTTCCCGCGTCATTATAGAAGATTAAGTGAGTACTATCTCTGCCTTAGGAAGGGGACAGCGTAACGGAGGTACACCATACCGGAGGTGCACCTTACCTTAGTGGAGGTACACCTCACTGGAGGCAGCTACAACGTACCAGTGGTACACCTAAGAGTTGCGCCTCATTACACATCTTAAAGGGGGGAAAGGGACACATAACCTGAACGGAGGTGTACACTATAACGCAGGTACACACAACCTTAACGGAGGTGTACACCGTAACGCAGGTACACACCACCTTAACGGAGGTGTACACCGTAACGCAGGTACACACCACCTTAACGGAGGTACACACACACACACACACGCACACACTGTTGCTCTAGCCATCCCGTCCTGTGTGGGAACAAGGGTAGTGCGGTACCTCTGTAGCTACCACACTATTCCGTGTCCGACGACTGCCTCTCCTCTCTTTTTTTTTTTTATATATACACTTGGCTCCCCCTGGCAGACAAAAGGAGAACAGAACCCCAATTGCATAAACAGGGCCGAACACAATCGCTTTGATTATACCCTTGCTCTTATTATTTTTTTTTTTCTCTCAATACAGTTGAAGTGTGGTGGGTCTTTATGATATGTTGATTGCCTCTTGATTATTTTTCGAGGGGCTGTGGAGCAGCTGAAGCGAACCGAATGGGTAGGGGAGGTTGGGGGAGGTAACCATGTCACGTTGGGAGGGAGGGGGTTTGTTGTGGCGGGGGAGGAGGGAGGAGGTTGCTGTATTGTAGGTGGGTATTATCTGGGGGTGTTCTCTAGGAGGGGGGGAGAGGGAAGGATAGGGGGGAAGGGGTTGTTATGTATTTAGCGTTTACATTTAGGGGGGAGGGGGATGGTTGTGTCTGGAGATGGTTATATATATATATATGTATGGGGGGATTATGTCTGACGATGGCCGGTATCTGGGGGGATGTGTATGACTTCTAGGGGCGTATTGTGGAAGAGAGAGAGAGAGAGAGGAGAGTGTCTCTCGAACCTCACACTCTCCTCCTCCTCTTGCATGAAGCAGCCGTTGACCAGGCTTGGCAAGGTACCTCCGGGAGACTTGTCATCCACGCCACAGTGGCCGGCCGGGGCTCGACCCAAGAGAGGCGTGGAACTCGGATCTGGTTTACAGGGGTGTGTCGGCCGTCCTCGCCTGATTATTAATTACCTGGCTATTCACGTTCAAATTAGAGCATGGACTGATTGGCGAATGATGTGGTGGTGGTGGTGGTGGAATATTGGCCCGGAGGGGAAAGTAAGAAGAGGGGGGAAAAAAACTTATTGTTCACCGTCTTGTTATTAAAGTTATAGTGTTTAGAATGCGACGATACGATCCATGAGCACGACAGTACGATCCTATGTATACGACGGTGAGATTCTTGAGTCCGATGGTACGATCCTTGAGCACGACGGTACGATCCTTGAGCACGACGGGACGTTCCTTGAGCACGACGGTACGATCCTTGAGCACGACGGGACGTTCCTTGAGCACGACGATAAGTTTTTAGGCCTTTGACTGGATTTAAAAGGTCCAGGTCAAAGGCCAAACAGGCCATCGTACCTTAAGGTCGTACCGTCGTGCTCGGGGGTACACACGAGGGTGGTACAGTTGTATTCAAAAGTCGAGCCGAATTAAAGCTTGCCAAGTTACCACAACCAACACATGCTTCACTTAACCGAGCAAGACTTCGGTTTATTTTATCTTACAGTAACACTGTTCGGATAAACGGAGGAATGTACCTCCCAGTATCCGAACCAGAAGGGCACCAAACCAGAATGTATCCGAATCTAAAAGTATCAAGTATCCGAACCAGAGAACATACGTCCCCAGAGATCGTCCAACACTTGACAATAGTTCTCTCTCTCTCTCTCTCTCTCTCTCTCTCTCTCTCTCTCTCTCTCTCTCTCTCTCTCTCTCTCTCTCTCTCTCTCTCTCTCTCTCTCTCCCGACGATGATAGCTATTAAGTTCGAGAAGCAACCGTAATTACCTTCCTCTTTTTCCTCTGTCGGTGCCTGCAGACACACACACACACACACACACACACACACACACACACACACACACACACACACACACACACACACACACACACACACACACACACACACAGAGGCTCCTTCTTCAGTCGGGAGCTGGCTAAATTGAAGACCATCCACTCGTTAATGACTGATGGGTCTCATTCCCTCCATTCATACTCTTGTCCTCGATGTCTGTTTGCAGTCCAATCCGCGGCCTCTTGGTCTAGTTTCACGACCACACTGTTTGGCTGATTAGGTATTGAGTTAGGCTATATATTTTTTCCCTTTCCTTTAGACATATGAATCGTCAGGACGAATTGGCTGTGTTTGTGTCAGGAGTTAGCTATAAAGGAGTCGTACATCTACATTGATCTGCTGTGTGTAGATGTATAGGGATACACGAGTTGCCCAGACGTTGCTAACGTAGATATATTCTTCTTGGCTTGTGTGCCGTGTTCTTGTGACGCTTGCGGACGGTAAGAGGCTGGTTGATCTGAACCCGTCTCACACACAGCTGAGGGTTTGGGAGCTACCGTGGTTGTGTGGTGGTGGTAGTGGTGGTGGTAACCGGGTTGCAGGAGATAGGGTTAAGAATTAGCGGACTGTGAATCTCCCCACCCCTCTCTCCTCTCCCAGGGGTCAACTCCGGAAGCCCTTATCAGTAATTAGTAGCTTCTGCTGCGCTTATTTCTGCCTTGTAGTCTCCCCCCACTCCCGTTTTCTTTTTTGAGCGGAGCCCCTCTATCACTCTGTTGTATTACGTGTGTTTATGCTCGCCCCGGTGCACCCTGGTGTGTGGTTGTATGCGGTGGAGGTGTGTCATCTGCGGACGAACCATGCCATTTATTTGCCATTACTGTCCCCCATCGTGTAATTCATTGTCATGGTGTTCCTTCGTGTGTGTGTGTTTTCCCCCCTCCCTCTCCCCTTCCTCTCCTCTTCGCCTTGTTCTTCTGTTGTTTCCCCTGTCGGGAGAGCTTCCGATCTTGGGGGGGAGGTCTCTCTCTCTCTTTGCTTGGTCTTATGATGTTCCCAGGAGCCGACCGAGCCTGTCCCGACGGCCGAGCCATCCTGACATTCACGGATGCCGAGGTTATGGTGTAGATGTTATAGAGATGAATTGGTAAGGGTTTGTGTCATAGCGGTGCTTTGTCGGTCTTGTGTGAAGGTGGGGGGTCCTTGTGGGAGGAGTCTTGTGTG